>NC_081157.1:11179406-11480328 GCF_012432095.1 Onychostoma macrolepis | reverse complement strand
AAGCCTCTTTTTCCACCGTAGAATACGCTTGCTGATGACGATTGAATTTTTTTGAAAAATAACTGACAGGATGTTCGATTCCCTTAGCATCTTCTTGCAAAAGAACAGCACCAGCAGCTTCAGACAGCTTCAACTTTGGCATTGATAGGTTTTACACACCCTCCGCCAACCACCTTACCTAAATATGTCACTGTAGCCTTGCCAAATTCGCACTTGGCAAGATTTATAGTTAAGTTTGCTTTAGCCAAACGCTCAAAAAGTTCTCTAATTTGTGCGAGGTGTTCAGACCAAGAAGAACTATATAGAACAACATCGTCCAGATAAGCTTCACATCCTGCAAACCCAGACAACACTCAATTTACTAAACGTTGAAACATAGCGGGAGCATTTCGAACTCTGAAAGGCATGGCTGTGTACTGGAGAAAATTATCAGGTGTAATAAAAGCAGATAGTTCTTTAGCATGGGAGGTTAAAGGCACTTGCCAATAACCCTTCAGCAGGTCAAATTTACTGACGAATTTACTGAGCTCGCCGAGTGAACTTGTCTATCCATCTTGATGAATGACGCAGAGGAATGTAAACAGGTGAACATTGACCAATTAGAGGACAGATTTACTCACATGTGACTTGCATAAACACAGTTTGGTATGCTTTGCAATGTCGCCCTTGTGAAAGCAAACAGAACCAAGAAGAAAATTCAACAATGTAACAAATTACCGTATTGTCCCGAATATAAGACGATGTTTTTTTCTTGGAAATACATCTGAAAAAACGCGGTCGTCTTATATTCGGGGTCTAGACTTTGACATGTCAGTAATACACCCACAACAATAGGTGGCGCCAAAAACGCATATAACGAGTGAGCCATGAAATATGTAATGTAATGTAATGTGTGTTGTAAAGTCGTGACTGTAATGTTAGCCTGATGGGACCAAACTTCCTCTGTAAGTGATTTTAAAACATAAGACTATACCCACATTTGAAGACTACAATAAGATTTCACTTCTACTGATAATAAAATTTTGGTAGGCTACTATGAGATGGATAGCCTAAATGTTATATAATTAAAATGGGCTACCTGTTATTTTTATGGTATATCAAAAAGTGTATATTTTTCAATGTCATTGTTGGTACATTTTACCAGTATTTACCATACTTTCAAAACAAAAATTTAAATAGGAAAAATATGCTATTTGAAAATAATTTAAGAAAAAAATGTGTTTTACAGAGAGAAAAACAAACAAACAAACAAACAAGAAAAACAACAAGATTTGTTTTTCAAAAAGCCTTTTTCCAAAAGGTACATCTGGAAAAAGGGGGGTCGTCTTATAATCAGGGTCGTCTTATATTCGGGACAATACGGTAATCCCTTTTTCAGAACAAAGCAAATGATCTACAGGTCTGAAAGCACCCCAAGACATTCTTGGGTGGATCAGATGTTTTCCATTCATCTGCCAAAACAGTAATAGGGCCTCTGACAGTGTGTCCGAATACTAACTCATTAGAACTAAAACCGGTGCTCTCTTGCACAACCTCATGAATAGCTAACAGCATCCAAGGAAGTCCATCCTCCCAGTCACAATCAAGTTCAACACAATACGGTCTCAAAAGTGACTTAAGACTCTGATGGAACCTTTCCAACTCCCCTCCTTGACTCTGAGGGTGGTAAGCACTTGATATATTTTGTTTAACCTTGAGTTGTTGCATGACTTTTGAGAATTGTCAGCAGTTCGTCAGTATTACTGTGCCAGCCTGGAGTTATACGGTATTCTGCCTTTGTTTTACTGTCCATTAAAGTCTGCCACGTATAAATTACAATGTGACTTGTCTGATGAAGTGCCGACAGATGTATGAAAGTACACAAACAAATTATATAGATCGCGATCTAACAAACTGCTCCATCTAACAAAACACTGTAAACAAGAAATGACTAGATAACTTGGCAACAATATATAATCTTTAAAGTTTGTTCTCCCCTCTCTTTTTATAATGCAGATTATTCACTCAGAGCCAGCTGTCAGGGCTACACACTTCTGCACGTGTGAGGACTCGAATGCCGTGACAGCGTATCTACCCCACATAAAATCAGTAACTGTTTGCAATTAAATCCTTTTCCTACCTTTTCTTGTAACTCGATAAAATCCATTGCAATGAACGTCATCGGAGATGTTTAATTCACAATCATTCTCAGCATTATTCCTGCTGGCGTTCACATTAATCCACAGTAACTCGTTCTTATAGTTAAGCTATTTTCATTCAGTTTGATGTAAAAACAATATAGGCTAATGTCTTGAATCTTTTAAATGTTAGCGAACATTGCAAATAAATTGGTTGTAAAACGGTATCCACTCACGTTTAACATTTTGTCTGGTTGTTACTGTCAGAAAAAAAAAATGGAATCACTACTATATGTTATAGTCTAGCCGATCACTAGATTTTATACAGATGTTACTATAATGATTCTGTAAATGGTGATCAGCACCCAAATATTGTATATGATGCGGAAGTTAGTGTCTTTTGCCTGACATCTCACTTTTTGCAGACAGTGCAAAGGCAGAGTACGATAACTTCAAAATAGCAGTAAAAATCAAGTTTGAAATCATTTTCATTAAAACATCTAATTGCCAGATTTCCACTGTCCTACCTATAATTAATTTTGCTGGACAAATAAAAATCTTTAAAGCTATTTTTCTAAGTTTCACATTCTAGCGAGTCTCACACTCTGGAGCCGAGTGGCAGTCCACCTGTCACTCAAGTAGCCACGCCCTTAATTATGCAGAACTTTAAGGCTTAATATAATTAAGATACGGAATGAGATAAGACACAGATAAGTGTCACCTTATGAAAAATGAAAAATTACTCCAGTTCCTAACTACAAAAAAACCTACCTAATCAAAGGTGTACCGGACTCGGAGCGGCGTTTAAACGTTGAACTCGAAGACAATTGGCATTTCAAACCAAAAGCTCGAAGCATACCCCTGACAGAGATTTGAAACCTTCGTCCAGAATAACCTTCAAAAATAAGAAATGAAAAATAAAATAAACTAACAAACAGTGCCTCGATGGAGGGATTATAAACCCAGCTGAGGACACTCTAACTACCTGAATTCTCCTCACTTACACAGGTGAACACACAGAAACACTATGCATTCACTCCTTCATGGTCCTTACTAGAACCAGGAAGTATGACCATATTAGCCCGGTTCTGTCAACACTGCACTGGCTCCCTATCAAACATCGGATAGATTTTAAAATCTTGTTAATTATAAAGCCCTGAATGGTTTAGCTCCTCAGTACTTGAACGAGCTCTTATCGCATTATAGTCCTCCACGTCCGCTGCGTTCTCAAAACTCTGGCCGTTTGATAAATACCTAGAATATCAAAATCGACTGCGGGCGGCAGATCCTATTCCTATTTAGCACCCAAACTCTGGAACAATCTACCTAACACTGTTCGGGAGGCAGACACACTCTGTCAGTTTAAATCTAGATTAACGACCCATCTCTTTATCCTGGCGTACACATAACACATTAATACGCTTCTATTATTCAAATCCGTTAATGGATTGTTAGGCTGCATTAATTAGATCAACCGGAACCGGGAACACTCCCCATAACACACGATGTACTCGTTACATCGTAAGAAGAATGGCATCTACGCTAATATTTGTCTGTTTCTTTCCTATTCTGTTTCTCCGTCCGTATCCGATCAGATGGTGGATCAGCACCAAGAGATGATGTCTGCAGCCCTGATCGTCAGCGGAGACCAGGACACCTAGATGATCCTCAGAGACATAAATTTAAATTATAATAAACAAACAAATATATATTATAAAAATAGACCGAGAAACAATAAATGCATTAAACTATACATTACAATTATAGCAAATGAATAACTTATAATAATGAATAAAACACAAATATAACAAATACATTAAATTATAAATTAAAATGCTCCATCGGGACAAGACCATGGGAATCAGATAAGCCCTTTACACAATCTGACATGGCTGCGGTTGGAATTGAACTGCGGGTTTCGTCTGGTCAGAGGAGAACTGGCCCCCCGACTGAGCCTGGTTTCTCCCAAGGTTTTTTTTTCTCCATTCTGTCTCAGAGGGAGTTTTGGTTCCTTGCTGCTGTCGCCTCTGGCTTGCTCAGTTGGGGACACTTCATTTCTAGCGATTATCGTCGATTTGGTTGCACAGATACTATTTAAACTAAACTGAGCTAGACAATGACATCTCTGAATTCAATAATGAAATGCCTTTTACTGAAAATTGATTTAAAAGTGTTTAATCTTATCATTATACATTACTGACACTCTATCCTTCAATTTGATACTGTTAAGTGCTTTGACACAATCTGTATTGTTAAAAGTGCTATATAAATAATGATGACTTGACTTGACTCATACTGTACATGTAGCAATGTGGGACGAGCGCCCAATTTTATGTTACGACCGGCTCGTTTTAAAGCCACAACATAAAAGAGGGATCAAACAACAAAAGATCTCAATGCAAATTGTTTTATTGAATTAAACTAATACAACAACAGTTAGTAATGATAATAAACATAGGTCTAGGAATAATAAGGAAAATCAAAGAAATGAATATGACAACCAAACTTTGACTACATAATATAAGAAATGCAAAGAGGAACCAAATGTTAACAATTTTACATGTTGAATCAGAGCCACTCCTGAGAAACCATCCCACAGAGTGCCTATCCCAGTTAACACACAACACTCTTATATATGCTACTAATTAACAATTAACATGGGGAAGACCAATTAGGAACTGAGCCATAGAAGTATAGAGAACACATACACATTAATAGTGTAGTAAGAACCAGTGGTGTAGTCTATGTGATACGTAGGTATAGGTCAAGGATTTCCGTATATACCCACTTTAAAATGCGCAAGGATACGTAACAACATCGTATTGTGACACACAATTTTCACACTTTCTTTCATAAATTAACCACGTCTGTCTTGCGAGGCGTATGTTTGACTTGAAGTGGCGATGTGCAGACCAATCGGCCACTTCAATTCACACTCCCCCTAGTATAGTCCCGCCCCCTCACAATGATTGACAGCTTTCCGTGTAGACATCGGAAATTCAAATGCAAAAGGAATTTGAGTTTTGGCAGGTTACATGCATGAAGCAGAGAAAGTGAAAAACCAAATGTGGTAATTAATATTGCTATTTAAATGTGACAGGCTCATAACTCATAAGACATGGGAAATACAATTGCAAATAGACTTTGCCTTTTCATTTGAAATGTGGCAGTGACTGTGCGTTCGCAAAAGCGAAAGTGCAAACGGTAATGCAAGATTTGCAATTACATTTGGATTATGTCACAATTTATGCGCCCACGTGTGGAAAACGCAATTGAAAATACAATTTGAAATTGCTTTTGAAAATAGTCCAGAAAATCCTTCCATACTCATGTACGATGCATTGTCTGAACTTTTAAACCTGTCTCAGGAACTCCAGGCCCATTCAATCACACTCTTGAGAGCAGACCATCTTCTAAAGCGCACCATCAGAGTGCTGGCGTCATTCAAATACACCCCAGGACAGAAATATGAAAAGGCGCACTGACAGCACAGGCTTTGGGACACTTTGCATTAGTTCCCCTGGAGTCAAATGCGAAGCTCACACCAATCAATGCAAAGCAGTTCCTACAAAGTCTAATCAACAACTCGGAGAAGCGTCTCTCATTTGAAGGTGAAATGCTTCATGATCTCAGCTTTCTGGACACAGGCAACTGGCCATCAACACCTGGCATACGGCATGGTGAGGCACAAGTAAAACAACCGTGTAGGTGGTTCAATCTTTGTGAAGAGCAAGCAGTTAATGGAATGAGAGATTTCATTGAGCACCCAGACAGTGAGCCTGAAAGCCTAAAACCACTCATAAGATGCATGCAGATCATCCCCTGCAGCACTGCCGAGTGTGAAAGGGGCTTCAGTCTCATGAACAATGTATACACGGACAAAATATCTACACTGTTGTTGTCCAATGTAAGTAATTTAATGATGATCAGCATCAATGGGCCACCTGTGAAACTTTTTGAGCCAAGGAAGTACATTACAACATGGTTGAGAAGCCTTCACTCTGCTCCGCAAGCAAGGAGGCAATGCACACCTCAGATGCCTGAGTACAAACATATCTGGAAAGTTTTGTAGATTACCAGGCACTTTTTGTGTCCTCATAATTCAGTGCATAATAGTTTATAATATTCTGTGTTGAATGAGTGTTGGTGATAGAACTGTACAAATGTTCATTGTTAATGCTGCTACCCATAAGCCTCAGTTTTCCTTTATTGTTAATAATAGTTCCAACTTGCACCCCTAAATGTGCATTGAAAATTGCCAAAAAATTGGGTGTTGCTCTGTGACGGGTGAGTATGAGGCTGGGAGGGGAAAATCACAGTATACTCACTACAAAAAACTAGACTACACCACTGATAAGAACATTTACTTATACTCCAAAAGAGAATACTACAGATCAGGTATTCCAAAACTTTTGAAAAGTTCTAACAAAATCAGTCAAACTTGTGTGTAAATGTGGGTGAGAGAGTAAGTTTGTGATTGAGTGTGTGTGTGTGTGTGTGTGTCTATGTCTAAGAGCGGCTCACAGTAAATGCTGCTGCTCCATGAGAGTTTAGACCAATACACCAATATCATGGCATTAAAATATAATGTTGTACAACACTGAAACTCTTTATTATTATTTTTTCGTGCACAACCGACAGACTGCTGCTCGGTATAATAGTTTTCAAGAACATTATGTAAATTGGTAAACTATTTAGCCTAGGCTACTAAAACGGACACCAAAACTTAACATGAACTGTTAAACATTAGAGCAATTTATGCAAAAAATTGATGGAAAGCTGGCAGCCTGCACGTTTCTTACCTTGAACACCTTCCATATGGATCAATTTTCTGTTCTGATCTCAACAAGTCTGGGCAAACTACTGAGTCGGCACAAATCAGAGGCCGCATTTTAATTTTTTTTAGATTCAGTGGGCAACCAGTCTTGGGCTGCAGGGTGATATGGCTGTGTGTGCTATATTATACAAAGTGTAAAAGGACATTAAACTGCCTCACAGCTTAAAGGGGTCATATAATGGTACATGCACTTTTACAAGTTGATTGTACTGAAATGTGTGTTAGCAGTGCCTGTACACAACCATCATAAAATGATAAAAATCCATCCAGTGTTTTTTTTTTAATCTCCTTATTTGTTTTACCCTGTCTCAAATCAAGCCGTTCGACCGTGTGACGTCACACGGTCGGACGCCCCTCCCACGATGGTTGATTGACAGCAGTGTTTCAACACAGACCCGCCCTTGCTCGTGAGCGAGCTGTCAATCATAGTCCGCGCGTCATTGTTGATATACGCTGGAGCTGTCTATGAGCAGAATGGCGTCTAAGCGATTGTGGTGTTCTGTTCTCGGGTGCAATAATGAACACAGCAGTCATTTTGATGTTCCTAAGTCCGAACCGCTGAAGACACAGTGGCTGAGTTTTGCTTTTGAAGGGAATATTCCCCACGAGCAACGTCAATGTTTTCATGTTTGCGCGAATCATTTTTCACCAGACTGCTTTATAAATGAAGGTCAGTATAAAGCTGGTTTTGCTAAGAAGCTGCTCCTGAAAAAAGAATCGGTACCAACTATTTGTGTTCCTGCTGAACCTCCAGAAGAAGTGAGTGTAACGTTTAATTAACCTTTATATTAATCTTTATATTAATCTTTGCAAATCGCTAGCACGCTTCACGATGTATGTGGCTAATGTTTACATTCAGGGTACATGCATGTTTTCTATTTACGACGTTCTCAATATAATTAATAATCCCACGTTTATAATGAACAAAACGTTACGGTTGCACAGTATCCTCAGAGACTCCCGCTGCCATTCTTCAAAATATACCCTCAACTGTTGTCAAGGCAACACTCCACGTGTGTTGTGTCAAAAACGCCCCACAGAACAGAGGGCGGGCGAGCAAAGCTCATTAGCATTTAAAACACACGCACTAAAACCGTGTGCTGAAAACAGAGCTGTTTTGAGCAGGTAAAATGAGTGTTTTCTTACAATACTAATGAGAATTTTTAATTAAAGTATATTACAAACTTTCAATTTAGACCCTAAAGAATCATATTAGCTTGTACAAAAATGGCATTATATGACCCCTTTAATTTCAAAGCTACATTAATTACTTTTATATTAGGCAGTTCAGACAAAACAGAACAAAGGTTTAACTAAAATGATTGTTTCTTATCTTCTTGTCCATTTGCCATTTGCTCAATCATTAAAAACACTGTGGAAATGAGATTTAAGTATCAGAACCAAGTTTTGTTGAATCACATTCAGATTTGTAGTTTTGATTTAATTTACTTTTGTCACTAACAGATCATCATCTGAATGATAATGGAAACATAAAACATGGATCTGTGTAATGACCATGTTGGATGAAACCAGAGGCACATTAATAAATCAGATTCATCAAGCAGAAGACTGAAATCTGAAGTGGATCTTCACGTTCCTGTGAATCACTACCAGACTTTCTGGACATCAAACCATTTACATACACCAGCAAGCAAATATTTAACATAAGATTTGTTTGGTAAAGTAGATCTTTAAAAAAATTAATCCTAGAGATTAAGTGACAAACAAAACCATTGTTAGGTACGGTAGATAAAGATGACAAGAGAGGCAAGGATCCAAATGCAAATACATGAATAAACAAAATAAAACAAAGGACTGGGAACACTAAAGACCAAGAAACCAGAGACCATCCAGCAACAGGCTAAATCAACAACTGACAAAGAACAACAGAAACTAGTGATGTTATGTTCAACACGTAAGCTTCAAAGCTTAAAAACAACACATTTCACACTGAAGCACTGTATCGTAGCTTGATTCGTTTGGCCAAAAGCACATGATATATGACGTCTGAAGCTTCGTTCGCCTGAAAGCCACGTGACTGCTTCCTCTTGAGTAGGTTGACTCTGGCTGTGTCCGAAACCGCATACTCAATGAGTAGATACTTAATTTCAATAAGTACTTACTTAACGAGCGCTAAAAGAGTACGTACTCTATAGCCTGATCATTTTAAGTATGAATGCGATCTGGACGTCATCCGTCATGTTGACGTTATCATGTGACTTACGACGTTATAACAAGTACAACAACTTAAAAGATACGAGCGACAGGTTTAATTCATCTATCTGTAAATATTTTGATGTTTATGAAATTTGCTCATTTTGTGGTGAAAATGAGCAACGGCTGCCCTTTTATTTTGTGATTGTAGTATAACCAATAAATTTTGGGTTGATTTAAGTTTTTTGTCATTATAATATTTCATTGTTAAAGATACAACCATCTTTCCTTGAGCTTGTATGTAATTATAAGTTCTGCAGTAATATTAATAAAAAGAAGATAAGAGGGACAGGTGCACTAACACCTCATAGCATCAGTACCTACCCAGCTAACATAAGACCAGCGGGCCACTGGCGGCCCACTGGTGGCAAAGTCGGCGGCCCTCTTTTCCGACAGCGGTCCGCTGGTTTATAATTACTGTTTGCTGGCGGTCCACGGTCGGTCCATGGTTCATAATCAGTTCGATTACGCTAACCAAAATGTCCTTGCTCACAATAATGGATCAAAAACAATGTACAATGGCAATTGAAAATTTATTTTCAGTGAACAGATTAAACATACAAATGCATTTAAAGTATATTTATCAGATGGTTTTATCCAATGTGACTTTCAAATAGAAGCATTCAGTTCACATATGTGTACCCGTACAAAAGTCAACCACAAAATTAAGCATGGTTTAACTATGATTGTTGTAGTAAATTCACAGTAACTACCATAACCATGGTCTTACTACAGCATAGTAGTAAACCTATAGTAACTACAAACTTCACCATGGTTTCAAAAACTATGGTTACCACAGTTTTACTCCAGCATTACTAAAATATTACTATTGTAGAACCATGATATCAAAACCTTAGTTTGAGAAAAACTAAAAAACCCTGATTACTACAGTTATGATTACTAGTTTTACCATAGTAAAAACATGGTTAACTGTTGTAAGGGTACAATGCTTTTCACAATCAAAACAGCTTTAGAAAATTTCAAGGTTTCAAAAAAAAAAAAAAAATCCTATCAACAGCCTGAGGTGACTGTGACTCAATGGGGAGCATCTTCTGGCAACAAATTAATGTCTATATGTCAATAAATCTAAGATAATACAAGTTATGTGTTCAAAGTCATGTTCAGTTAAAGGGACTACCATTAAAGGATTGGTTCGGGGAATTTAAATCCACTTTATACTGTCACAAAGTCTGTAACATGTAAATAAACATTATTTGGATAATGCAAAATATTATTTGGATGACAAATTAATGGGTATATCTCATGAAACTCAGAGAAAGATTAAACATTGTTCGTTCACATATATTACCATCATAGTAACAATACAAAGTGGGCTGAAAATCACTCAACGTATGCTTTAAGGCATTGATTACAATACATAACATTTGTCAGGTTGGTATATTCATCTATAGTTGCCATCATCTGGGGTCTTCATGAGTGTTGGCATCATCTGAAGTAACCTCAAGTGAGGCTGGATCCAAGCTGTAGTAACACTGGGATGGGAAACCTGAGAGATAGAAACAAAAGGAGAAGAATTAGCATAGATGCTGTTCATATTATTTCAGGCAAAAGATGATCATGCACATTTATTACTAGAGTACGAGGTTATGAGTTGTTATGTGAATGCTTGGCTAAAAGATATATTTTTAATATAGATTTAAACAGAGAGAGAGTGTGTCTGATCCTCAAGTTTTGTGACATTATTTAGCTTACTTTGCTATAATTTGGTTAAATCGCAATCTGATTTATTCTGTATCCCTTAGTAAGCATATAATTTGTCCTCAGTATTCAGGGAACAGACACAGTCTCACTCTAAAAAGTAGTTTTATAGTCCATTCAAATAAAATGTTTTAATTGGTCAAACATTTAGAAGACTACAGCAAGTTATGTCAATTAAAATTTAACACTTTACTCCATGTATTTTATATGTTACCTCAACTAAGATTTATTATTTGGGCATCATAAGAAATTGCAGGGGAACTAAAACATATATTTTTATAGTTTAACAAAATTATTATATCAATCACTAAAAACACAATTTACAACACATAATAGCCATTATTTAATAACAATCTCCATTTATAACATTTGTCATACAGACTAAACATACAGGCTTAAAGAAAAAAAGTCACCTACATCTCGGATGGCCTAAGGGTCAGTAAATTAACAGCAAATTTTCATTTTTGGGTGAACTATCCCTTTAAAGCTCCAGCTGACAAACATTACATCTGTAATACAACTGCAAAATTCAGTTTAAACTTTAATGAACTAAGAAAAACCTAAACAAGCTAAACAAAATGTTAGCAAACAAACATTTACAAATATTACTACTGTTCACAATTACATCTTTAAAATGAGGCAGAAGTCACAATAAATAAATAAATAAATGAACCAGGTGTTACAGTATATAAAATCAAGTCAAGTCACCTTTATTTATAATGCACTTTATACAATACTGATCGTGTCAAAGCAGCTTTACAGTCAAACAGGAAAATAGTTTGTTAATAATGCAAGAGGACATTAACAAGTCATTTTTCCAGTTAAAGTCAGTTCATTGATGATTCAATGAAATCATCATTCAGTTCAGCTCTCTTCCAATAGTGTCTATGCAATCAGCCAAGCGTCCCCAAATAAGCAAGCCAAAGGTGACAGCGACAAGGACTCAAAACTCCATCGGTGACAGAAACTGAGTAGAAAACCTTGGGAGAAACCAGGCTCAGTCGAGGGGCAGTTCTCCTCTGGCCAGAAGAAACCAGCATGGCATGGTTTAATTCCTGCACAGGTCAGATTGAGCAGAGGACTTGTCTGGTTCTCGTGGTCTTGTCCCGATGGCCAACGAGGTCTTCACTGGGGATCTGTCTCTGGAGCTCATCTAGCTGACATGGTCTCCGCTGACATTCAGGGCTGTAGAGGTCGTCTCTAGGTGCTGATCCACCATCTGATCTGGATACGGACTGGATCTGGTGGCTATGGTGACCTCGGAATAAGAATGAAACAGACTAATATTAGCGTAGATGCTGTTCATATTATTTCAGGCAAAAGATGATCATGCACATTTATTACTAGAGTACGAGGTTATGAGTTGTTATGTGAATGCTTGGCTAAAAGATATATTTTTAATATAGATTTAAACAGAGAGAGAGTGTGTGTCTGATCCTCAAGTTTTGTGACATTATTTAGCTTACTTTGCTATAATTTGGTTAAATCGCAATCTGATTTATTCTGTATCCCTTAGTAAGCATATAATTTGTCCTCAGTATTCAGGGAACAGACACAGTCTCACTCTAAAAAGTAGTTTTATAGTCCATTCAAATAAAATGTTTTAATTGGTCAAACATTTAGAAGACTACAGCAAGTTATGTCAATTAAAATTTAACACTTTACTCCATGTATTTTATATGTTACCTCAACTAAGATTTATTATTTGGGCATCATAAGAAATTGCAGGGGAACTAAAACATATATTTTTATAGTTTAACAAAATTATTATATCAATCACTAAAAACACAATTTACAACACATAATAGCCATTATTTAATAACAATCTCCATTTATAACATTTGTCATACAGACTAAACATACAGGCTTAAAGAAAAAAAGTCACCTACATCTCGGATGGCCTAAGGGTCAGTAAATTAACAGCAAATTTTCATTTTTGGGTGAACTATCCCTTTAAAGCTCCAGCTGACAAACATTACATCTGTAATACAACTGCAAAATTCAGTTTAAACTTTAATGAACTAAGAAAAACCTAAACAAGCTAAACAAAATGTTAGCAAACAAACATTTACAAATATTACTACTGTTCACAATTACATCTTTAAAATGAGGCAGAAGTCACAATAAATAAATAAATAAATGAACCAGGTGTTACAGTATATAAAATCAAGTCAAGTCACCTTTATTTATAATGCACTTTATACAATACTGATCGTGTCAAAGCAGCTTTACAGTCAAACAGGAAAATAGTTTGTTAATAATGCAAGAGGACATTAACAAGTCATTTTTCCAGTTAAAGTCAGTTCATTGATGATTCAATGAAATCATCATTCAGTTCAGCTCTCTTCCAATAGTGTCTATGCAATCAGCCAAGCGTCCCCAAATAAGCAAGCCAAAGGTGACAGCGACAAGGACTCAAAACTCCATCGGTGACAGAAACTGAGTAGAAAACCTTGGGAGAAACCAGGCTCAGTCGAGGGGCAGTTCTCCTCTGGCCAGAAGAAACCAGCATGGCATGGTTTAATTCCTGCACAGGTCAGATTGAGCAGAGGACTTGTCTGGTTCTCGTGGTCTTGTCCCGATGGCCAACGAGGTCTTCACTGGGGATCTGTCTCTGGAGCTCATCTAGCTGACATGGTCTCCGCTGACATTCAGGGCTGTAGAGGTCGTCTCTAGGTGCTGATCCACCATCTGATCTGGATACGGACTGGATCTGGTGGCTATGGTGACCTCGGAATAAGAATGAAACAGACTAATATTAGCGTAGATGCCACTGAGAACAATAAAGCACATTTTAATTGTAGTAAACACTCTAAACATTTACACACATTACCTGGAATGAAAACAATAAACTCCTAGTCTTGAAGGTACACACAGTATGTAGTTGCAGTGGAGCGGTCTGGTGTTTGGTGCCTTGGAAGAACTGACTGGGTTGCATCTGAAATCTTGCAGTGATGACAAAGCACCAATGAAACCTTTGGCCACACCCTGATGGAGAAAGAAAAGTACATTTTAAGTTAAAAAAATTAAATGATGCCTTTTAAATCATTTACAATGTATCTATATCAGTTAATTAAGTCAATTTGTGACGAAACAGAAGTTGAAACCATTTTTTTCCCCTTTTTTTTTTTGGCATAAATCCATCCATTGCACAACAGGGAGCACTGATGCTGACTGGATTTGTAATAGAACATGTAGATTTCATATAGTAGGGCTAAGTTACCTTAAATAGCATAATATAACAGTCCTGCCTGTTGTTGATAAATACCAATAGTGACATTTTACAAATTGATTGATCAGTTGTCCCAGTGTTTACTGAGCCACGGTCTTTCCCTGTGCAGGAACTCGTGTGCACGATCTAGTGATTCACTAACCTAGAACTGACTGAGACACTTTGAACGGCCTCGTGAAACGATTCAGTTGTTCATTTTCGTTCGGAACGATGAACTTCTCTTACGAAGCGCCATTCACGAGACAAGAATTCATTATAGTAACAGCTTTTGACATTGTGTTTTATGGATTAAACATGGTAAGAGCACGTTCCCTTAACTTAAATTTCCCTCAGACATAACGTATCATACAACGCTTATTCAATGTTTTTATTTATGTTGTACGCTTGTGTATAAATATATACATTTTAAATAAAACATTTACACCTTTATAATATACGTTTTTATAAATGCAGTATAACGTTAAGTACAAATATTTATTCAGTGCCACTTGACTTACTTGATGCCTGAACTTGACATACACTGTCTTATATCCACTTTTTAACAACTCATGAAACACTTTCTAAATGTCCACTCAAAAAAATTGGATATGTTGCATGATTTTCTCGTTAAATTTAGTCTAAAAAATTACATTTATTTAGTGCAACTCACCTGACTCGTGAACTTGACAAGATGCCGGCGCTGTTTCTCCTGCGAAGTCACTCAGGCTCGTGCACGTGCAGAATGATCTCAGTGTTGGCTGGATTTGTTTTATTAGTTTAGTCAACATTTAGCATTCTGAATGTTGACTGGATTTGAAAATAACCATTCATTTAATATTTTTTAAATATATTTGTGCAGACTTAATATGTCTTCTCAACTAAGAACAAGCAATAAAAAGAGTTCAACTTAAATATTTGGTAAAACTTTATTTTGATAGTCCACTTTAGACATTCTACTAACAGTAAGAAACTTTGCAACTACACGTCAACTAGCAGTCATTAGAGTATTAGTAGACTCTCTGCTTAATAACTTCTGACACTTTATTTTGATGGGTCCACAACATACAACATAATGACTATGAGAAACTTTACAAGTATGTCAACTTATTCTACTAACCCTAAACCTACCCTACTGAGAGTTAGTAGACATGTAGTTGTGAATTAATGAGAATTAGTTGACACGTAGTTACAAAGTTACTTATAGTTAGTAGAATGTCTAAAGTGGACTATCAAAATAAAGTGTAACCAAATATTTTTGTTTTTTTAAATTATTTGAATATGTTAAAATTGTAATGTATTGCTGAGATCAAAGCTGAATTTAACATCATTACTCCAGTCTTCAGTGTCACATGATCCTTCAAAAATAAATCTGATTTGCTGCTCAAGAAACATTTCTGATTATTAACAATATAAAAAAAGATGTGCTGATAAACATTTTAGTTCATTAAGGAATCCTGAATAATACACACAAAACAAAATACGAATCAGGAATATTTCCTGAGCAGCAAATCAGCATATTAGAATGATTTCTGAATAATCATCATGTAAAACTGAAGAGTAATGATGCTGAAAATTCATCTTTGATCACAAAAATAAAATACATTTTAACATCACTCACTCATGTTTGGATGTCAAAACCTTCTTAAAATAACTGTAATAAAGAATTGTAAAAGATGCATGGTGATATGCATTTTTTCACTACATATTTGCATATATGAAGTGATTTAATGAGCTTTCTTATGCAGCTTACCTATGTTTCCCACATCTCTGTCAGCAGCTTCCTTCAGAAATTTAGATATCTTGGAGCTTCTCTTCCTTTGTAGAAGTGTTACTCCAGAAACCACAGAACAATTTTTATCAATAATTGTTTGCCATTAAATATCAAATCACGTTTTAACTAGATTCAGTTAATACGTGCTCCTTTAAGTGACGTCACCGATTAACAGTAAAGTTACAGCACATATTTTAGGCCAAATAAATTCGTCTAATTCCAATAACCTATTGACAAAACCTTTACAAAGCTATTAAAATCTCCCAACTACACATAAATATGTGATGAAAAGTCAAAACTTTGATCAATCAGAGCTCAATATACAGAGTTAGCATACATCGTCTGAAAACAGCTGAGATGCTAACGGACTTTTTCGAAGACATTAAACCGTCTTTATGAAGTAAATATTCAACAGAAGCGTATCAATTACAAGAAAGAAAGGTGTCAGGAACAGTTGTATGTAATATTTGTGTGATTTTAAGGACTAAACTCACCTGAAAACGGTGAAAACAGCAGCGAGAGACGCAGTATTGCAGCTGTCAGTTGGAGAGTTGCCGCCCCGTTTCCATGGTAACTCCCTCGCTGCAGCGTTTGAATGAGACTCAGAGCGCGCGTCCATCAAAACATGTCACAGTCACGCACCGTTTAAATAAACATTATATAGAACATAAACAACAACAAAAAAAATTATTTAATTTTGAATTTTAATCGTTTTGTAGTTATATGACCCATTCATACATAGGTGTAAACTGCAACCCGCATGTGATAGTGGGACAAAGTAGCACTTTTATTTTTATTCAATTTTATATATATATATATTTTTTTTATTAGATTTTCTATTTATTTCATTTAAAAATGTGCTTGCAGTTTTTATACTATACTTTTGTTAATATGAAACAGTCAATGTTTGTCACTATTTTTATTCAGTGCTTCAGATTCCTTTTAACTGTAAAAATGTAATGTAATACATAAATGTAAAAAAATAATAATTTATAAAACAAAGATGTCAAGCTCAGTAGAAACACAGGACAGATCTGCTTGCCACTGGTGCACCGACGGAGGCCCAGCCACGGCAAACCGCTGGTGGCGTGCCACCCAAAAAACGCTGGCTGACCGACATTTTTAGATTGGACGGCTCACCGATGGTGTGCCGACGGTGGTCTGACCATATTAAGCCGCTGCATTTGTGCTGCCCAAAAACCGCTGGTGGACAGCTAGGTCATTGTTTGCTGGGTAGTACGGTTTTCCTCAGCGTTTGCAATGTTTGCACTAAGGAGACGTCGATCAGCTGCTCAAAGATCTTGTTAGATCTTGTCATCATAGTTTGAAGACCAAAGGAACATGCGTTAGAAAACCAACAACAATCTGGCAAAGAATCTGAGAGAACAGTAGAGTAAAGTAGCAGAGGAAATCAAGATAAAGAGAAAACAGATGCGGAGAAGATCAGCGTGAACGCTGATCACAATAGCGAACAGATGAGTCTAAGTAGCAGTAATGAGAGAAGAAAGAGAAACAAGTAGACAGTATTGAGTAAGCTACTTACTACTGTCTGCTGTTCTATTGCAACAGGTGACTCCACAAGGCAGATATTACTATCAGAATCTGTTGGGAACAATGAAAACCCAATCCAAAATTAAATAAATGCAAATATAAAAAAAAATAACACATATTGGTAGGCCTCTTAAATTTTATGAAGGCACTTGTACCCTGGGGTGTGAATGGCTCTGGTGAACTCCCTCCTGGAATTCCCTCAGTGTTCAGAATCAGGGTCATCTCCTCTGCATTCGTCAGTGGTGCTGGTGCAGGTTCTCCCCCTGATAGCCTGTGTCTTCTTTCTGTTGGCTGAGTAGAAGTCAAATGTCAATTTCATTACCATAATTAAGAAATGTAACGGGTTAAATGAGAGAACATTTAATTGTGTGAAAACAGCATTAGACCTATGTGGAAAAAGCTGCTGCACATTGAAATAGACACTGAATGATATTTAGTTATTTAATATGTCAAATGTTTGAAAAGTCAGGTAGACTACTGTAATATTCAGTAGGTAATTGTAAGTGTTCTATGTACCAGTTCCATGCTCTGTGTACCACTAGAGGGTAGTATGTTATATAAAGTATAACAGGGCACGGTGTAGATGAAGAGGTGTGCTGTGATATGTGCCAACAAGCATGTTATTGGAGAATGACAGTAATTTATTAGATACTGGCTCTTTATTTGAATGATGACAAAAGAGAAACACACCATGGTACTAGGAGTGGTGCTTCTGAGTTGTTTTTAAAAGGAAAACTAAGATGGACAGCAGTTTGAAGCCACCTGATGGACTGAGATCAACTGGGAATGTCAACAGTAACTGGAGAACATTTAAGCAGCAATTTGTGTTGTATATGCGAGCTGTTGGATTGGAAAGTAAGCCAGATGCAAGGAAATTAGCATTGTTGCTGACAGCTGCAGCCCCACAAGCAACTGAGGTTTTCAACGCTTTACGTCTTGAGGGGCCTTTCATCCACCAGAAGTACAGCCTACATACACACAATCTTAATAATATCAAAACCACAAGTTGTCAGCCTTTTATTTTGCTGGAAAATATGCCATTAACAAGATATCCTAACCAAGAAGTCATCATGTAAAATAAACACAACATTCACAGCATGAACTATGCACATAGTCCTACGTAGTCCAGGCTATTTAGAACTACTGTCTATATCGGCTCCATCTTGCAAACAAATCACCCTTTTATTTTATTAAATACAATATACAAAAATGTTACCGTCTAAACATGTTTCTTTTAATGCTATAAGTTAGTCAGATCACTGGGAGTACTTTACAAAGGTTTTCTTCAGCTTTTTCAGGAGAAAAATTCCCTTATGACGTCAGAAAAGTTCAACTCTCTTAGTGTGTCACTTTTGATTGACATCCTGTCAGACGATTAAGTCTTTCTTGTGGCATTGTCAATATCAGTCTGTTTTTTTTATTCTATTTTTTTTTTTAATCAATGACAGCTTTGAAAAAGAATGTTCTCCGGCTGTATTCGTCACTGGTTAAGTTAACCCTCTATGGCAGAGGTTTTCAAACTGGGGTCTGCAAGAGGGCTCCAAGGGGTCTGTGAAAAAGTTGACCGAACCAAACAAAAAAGACAACTTACATTTTAGTTATTTATATTGCTATGTATCACCTTAAGTAATGTAATGAGAAGTGTTCAGTAATAAAGGAACAAAAACTGGTACAACATTACAGGATCAAAGGACTTGTATACTGTTTCAAAAGATCTGTACACACATCAGGCAAAATTGTGGTTTGCAAAATGAGAAACATTTAGATTAATTGCCAGTCATCATCTAGGCCTATATTTTGGGGCCATATGTACACTGAGCAGTGTTCATTGAGCAATGTACCATTAAACGGCATTTTAAGAATTAATTTACTATTAACTATTATTAATTTAACAACTAACACACAATAAGAAATGTGATTATTTAACACGTGAATTTCTATTTATAATGTTACATTCAATTACTATTATCAATGCCTGTGGTACACTTATTTGTTTTTATAAAGGTATCTCATAAATTCTGAATAAAAAATTATAACATGGCAGTTTTGTAATGCTACAATCAGTAAATTATTATTATTATTATTACTTTTTGTAAATAGTTAAAGATAAATATATTTTGTGGTGATTATTTATTTATATATATATATATATATATATATATATATATATATATATATATATATAATATTATATTATATATATATATTAAAAAAACACCAGTATTTCACATACAGAATGCAGACATGTTATGTGAAATTTATGTTTCTATTGTTTTGTCGCAAAAGTTGTAATGGGCAAGCGACTGTTAAACTGTTATGTGACTATATCAAAGATATACTTTAAATTAGGTAAGTTACTTTTGCAGACATTCCAGTTCAAGTATTTCTGTATAATCTTTAATCTTCAAATATCATTATCATTTTTAAAGTCATGAATCTTAATGTCATTTTTTACAAGTAGCAGACGAGTTCAGCACTGGAGGATTCAGATTTTTAATTTGAAAAAAAAAAGAGAAAAAATTTAAGGTAGTGTGTGGTTGGGGCTAGGGGACATTTCCTTAGATTAGCATTTTAGTATATACACATGTAATTCTTCACAATTTTCATGTAATTCTTACATTTTTGTCCACTGGATGGGCCACCACAAAGGGAATGTATCATATATCAACCATTAGGGCATTCAAGAGGGTGCATTTCTCAAATTTCTTTGATACAAATCTCAAAATCTCTAAACAGTTCATACAAACAACATTATACAATGTTTCACCGGCAAAAGACTGTAACTTTCCCTAACCTTAGTCCAAGTGTTTGTGTCAATGAACATGTCTGTGCCAACAGATTAAGTACTTGTCCTTGAGTCTGGATAAACCCAGATACCTGTAGCACACACATGTCTCCAAGATGCCTTTTAAAAAAGCAGGTACTGTGTACAAAGATCTGGTAACATTCTATACATACACACACACACACATATATACATATATATATATATATATGTGTGTGTATGTATGTATATGTATGTGTGTGTGTGTGTGTGTGTCGTGTGTACACATGTGTATCTCTATCCCAGAGATGCAAACAGGTAAAGGGGAAAAAAGGTGAGAACTGGGGGCATGTTCCACATGGAATTATTGTTTTTTAAAGATATTTGTTTTACATGCTCACTTGTAGTTAGTTTAAGGTATTTAAAAAATATATTTTTTTATTACCTTATATGTCCAAAACTGTAGTTTTTCTCACACACACAAAAAAAAAATCTCTCTCTTCCCACATCTCAGAACTTAATTACAATATTAATAAAATTGTTAAAGAGTAAAGAAAATACTATACAAAACTTACTAGCAGTTGCCCAAGTGGTTATCAGTCTTACTTTTCAAATACAAAGAAGACCAGTCTACCATAACTGAATATAAAAAGTTATGGCCAGTCTGCAACCGGCTCCAGTTCTTTATTTAACCTTGTAAGACCACAAGTACCCTTGTAAGCCCCTCCTAAAAACCCTTTCTCATTGGATCTAAGCAAATCTCATAGGTGACCTACAGGTGCTGGTCATATAATTAGAATATCATCAAAAAGTTGATTTATTTCACTAATTCCATTCAAAAAGTGAAACTTGTATATTATATTCATTCATTACACACATACTGATATATTTCAAATGTTTATTTCTTTTAATTTTGATGATTATAACTGACAACTAAGGAAAATCCCAAATTCAGTATCTCAGAAAATTAGAATATTGTGAAAACGTTCAATATTGAAGACACCTGGTGCCACACTCTAATCAGCTAATTAACTCAAAACACCTGCAAAGGCCTTTAAATGGTCTCTCAGTCTAGTTCTGTAGGCTACACAATCATGGGGAAGACTGCTGACTTGACAGTTGTCCAAAAGATGACCATTGACACGTTGCACAAGGAGGGCAAGACACAAAAGGTCATTGCAAAAGAGGCTGGCTGTTCACAGACCTCTGTGTCCAAGCACATTAATAGAGAGGCGAAGAGAAGGAAAAGATGTGGTAGAAAAAAGTGTACAAGCAATAGGGATAACCGCACCCTGGAGAGGATTGTGAAACAAAAGCCATTCAAAAATGTGGGGGAGATTCACAAAGAGTGGACTGCAGCTGGAGTCAGTGCTTCAAGGACCATGGTATCCCTGTTCTTAATTGGCTATTGTTTAACCCTCTGGGGTCGACAAACGCGTATACGCGTTTTGAGGCAGATTTTCCTGATAAGGCCGAAATGAGCTTGAATTACTCTGCCATTTTTGATCGTACAGATAAAAGCAATACACCATTCGAATCTGTAAGGGGTCTACTTTAATTTGTATACACTCATAATAACAACTAAACTTTGTGCTTCTGTAGAATAAAGAAAACAAACAGGGTGCGCTCTCTGTCTTCTCCGTCTCCGCGAACTGTTTTTAGAAACGCGTCACTAAAATGAACTGTAACTCAGCAAATACTCAACACAGAGACATGAGAAATATATCTATAGAAAGCTTGAAGTGTCTACTTTGAAATGAAGCTAGTCTTATCGAAAACAAACATTCTGTGATGAAGTAATCCGTATGAAACCAACACGATGTTCAATCTGTCCCGTCTGACTCATTATCGCTAATGTGACCCCGCGCTCGCGCTGTTCATATGTAAATAACCACGTGGTGCGTGCGCGCGTGCAAACGCCCAACACAAACAAAGAGTGAGGAGATCCTCATCGCGGCTACTGTTCGTTTCTGGATGAAGACGCGCTGAGGAAAAGCAGGATTTCCCTCGAAAGAAGAACACGATTTCATCCAGCAGAGGAGATGAGTAAGTAATGTTTCTTTTTTACATTAGTTATCGTTTTATTGTGACATAAACTTGAATGGATTTACTAACAGTTAGCTGGGTTTTCCCCCAAACGACAACATGATGAATGCTACGCATCTAAGAATGTTTAGACCATGTTTATTATTAATACTCTGTTCACAAATAGATTTTAATAGCGTGCTAAACAATAATAATTAGTTTCTCAGATATAAAATATCATTTTTTATAGTACAAAGTACATCCTTTTATTGTACAAAGCTTGCTTGAGTCTGTGGCTATAGAATCATATCATAGACTACTATAAAATCATACATACTAGACTATATGACTACAAAATCATAGTTGGGTTTTTCCCAAACTATAATTCCTGACTACAATGTTTGAAATCGTGTAAAACATTTTGAATATGATAGGCAATTCATTGTATTTAAATGTATTACTGCGCGATGATGTTTTCATGCTCTATATAAAACAATAAAAGTAATATGAGTGTACACTGTAACATGATGAATGCTACGAGTCTAAGTATGTTTAGTACATGTTTATTATTAATAACCTACTCTGTTCAGAAATAGATTTTAATAACGTGCTAAACAATAATAATTAGTTTCTCAGATATAAGATTTCTTTCTCTCTTTTATGATAGTGATGTATATGATATTTATAATATATATACAGATGTTCCTGATATCAACATGCTCACAAATGTTTTTTTGTTTGTATTTTATTGAATCAGATACCAGCACCAGATGAATCCTGATGTCTCTTCAAACTGTTTTCCTCTGAGAGTGCTGCACCAACATCAGATGTTCAACTACACTGATATTCTATGTCAAAACAAGCTCCTTCTCTACTGATTATGTTTTTTTTCTTCTTGAATCCATGGAAAGAAGTAGAAACACTTAAATAAAACACGTAAATATCAGGTATGATTTACTTGTTTCACTTGTTGAACAGAATGTGTTGCAGGAATGACTCAAAGTCTGTTCACATCTCTGTGGTTAGATCAGTGTGCACAATAATGTGTCTTTGACCTTCATTATGTATGTTTTGATTATACTGTGTTGTAAATAAAATACAAATAATTTAAAAAACCCTTTTTTTTCAATCTCCTCACATTCTGTCTTACCTGCCTCAAAGTCACAGTCACACTGATGGGCCATTAGGGGCCATTAGGGGAGGGCCCTTTGTGTCTCAGGTGAAAATCACTTAATATTCATGGCCATTGCCACTCCCTCGCATATAGACCCTCGATGACAAAACATGTCTTGAAAATTTTAAATCAATATATTGTTTTCTGTGAATGAGTAAGCAGAATGATTTTCACATAATTGTGAAGTAAATATTCTAGCCTACAAGACTGATTACTCAAAAGTCTTGGTCAGGACTATTTAGTGTGGGTTTTATGGCCTTATTTCAGCTACATTTTTTTCCCCAAAACTTACAAACCACGCATAATATTTTTTTTCTAAAAAATGCAAACATGTACATCCATCTTGGTCACATATTATTGTAGCACAGTTTATGCTGAATACAAAAAAAATTACATGTTGGTCAATAGTATGTTTTAAGTAGCTGAAATAAGCACAAATATCAGGGCATGTCAAAACATCTCAAGGGCCCCAAAATGACCTCGGACCCCAGAGGGTTAAATAGGGTATTGTGAAGAGGAAGATGCGATATGCCAGACCCAACAATGCAGATGAGCTGAAGGCCACTATCAGAGCAACCTGGGCTCTCATAACACCTGAGCAGTGCCACAGACTGATCTACTCCATGCCACGCCGCATTGCTGCAGTAATTCAGGCAAAAGGAGCCCCAACTAAGTATTGAGTGCTGTACATGCTCATACTTTTCATGTTCATACTTTTCAGTTGGCCAAGATTTCTAAAAATCCTTTCTTTGTATTGGTCTTAAGTAATATTCAAATTTTCTGAGATACTGAATTTGAGATTTTCCTTAGTTGTCAGTTATAATCATCAAAATTAAAAGAAATAAACATTTGAAATATATCAGTCTGTGTGTAATTAATTAATATAATGTACAAGTTTCACTTTTTGAATGGAATTAGTGAAATAAATCAACTTTTTGATGATATTCTAATTATATGACCAGCACCTGTATTTTGATCTAAAAAAAAGTTAGTGGTCACCTAAAGGTGAGTAGTTTGCATCTATGGTAACCATATTTGTGTTTTCTGTAATGGCTGAAATTCTAAAAGTATAACACTACTTATTGTAAATTCATATAAGTGAAGCAGTTTTTTAATGAATGCACAAACAAGTAAATATGGTCACTTTTTATTTAACACTGTTTGACATTATTGTTGTTTTTAAATGGTATTCTATTTAACACAAAATAGAAACATTCCTCAAAACACTACCCTTACTACCCCCAATCCCAGCAAGCCACTGTAGGACATACATCTATAAAACCCAATGGGAGTAATAGAGCGAGAGAGACATCATGCAATATATTTAATAACTATAGCAAAAGCATATCATCTTCATCAGAGCTCAGATCAGTACTGCTTGAGTACAGGGCTTCCAAGTGTTCTGGCCAGCTGGAATATTCACATTCGTCACCAGTAATATGTTCAGTTATAGTGTCTATTGTCTGATAACTTGTTTTTACAGTGTCCTGGTGAGCTTTTAGCTGATGTAATTTTTTCTGCAACACACACTGAAGTCCTTGAATCCCATCATCATCACACAAACAAATAAATAACAATTAAGTTAATATATCATGTGGGATGAGGAAATAATGAACACATGGTTATATTTTTATATATAAAAAACATCTTTAGGTTCTTACCTCCTGAAATGATGTTATCAAGCAAACGGTTCAGTTTGTGTTCCTGACTTCTTAGATAAAGCCAGTGCTGCTTTGCCTCTTGAACAAGGATAGTCTGTTCTTCCTCTAGTCGTTGAATGACCATCACCTTGTCAAAAACCTTCTTCTTTGTCAAGAGGTTGACATCATCTACATAATACAGGTAAATCGTGTAAATGAGATAAAGACACATTGACTAAGCATTTTAATGTAAATAAATAATGTTAATCGTTATGCATCAGTGACCTTGCTCTGTTAGCTGCCAGGGGAAAACATAGTCATTTTGAAGGACCTCTTCAATGGACACTATCTTAAGGGAGGCGTCAACAAGAGCATTGTGCTGCTCAATTGCTGAAGCCAGCTTCTTTCTCTCCTCATTTATTTTTCTCCTTATTTTATTTCGTCCTTTGTTTGTGGCTGAAAAATAATAGCAGATTGCTTGCTCAGTCAAGTAGAAGACTGCAGTTATAATATTTTGCAAATGTAAACTGAATAACAAATAGATTTTACATACTAGTGTGGGCCCATTCTTGTACATCTGTGACCCACTGATGGAGTACACCATCATCTACAGCAAGTGTTTGTTTCATGTCTTGTAGGCTTTCGGTCTCTTTTTTAGATTCTGCTGAGTCTGAAACATACAAATCAGTAGAGTGGTGATACAAGTATGTGATTAGGTGGTTTCCTGCATTAATTGGTCACAAAATGTCATCTCTTCTTCATGGAAGTCAAAAGCATAGGCAAATCACAATGTGCTTAAGCTACTGCCACAAAATAAAATTATAAATCATTGAATGTCCCATTAGACATTGTCAGAGCTGTGGCAAAAGTAAGTGCACTGTAAGTGCAACGGAAAAGTTGGTCTTTAGCAGAAATAACAAATCAAGTGTTTCCAGTGACTGTGGATTAGATCTGAAACATTCTGGAAAGACTTTGGAACACTCCTCCTTCTAGAACACCTTCATCTCAGCTATATTCTAGGAAATATGGTGTGAAGAGCTCTCTAGAGCACATCTCATTTCACAGCACATCTATTTGTGGTAGTCTGTCCAATTCCAAATGTAAATAGCTTTTGCAGAAGTCATCAGTATACCGTTTCACAAATGTTTTTCCAAACTACGCTCTGAATATTTGAAAAGTATCCTAAATATCCTAAACAATTTTATAATGTGTTGGTGTATAATTGTGCCTTAAATGAAGATGAGATGACATTTATGTGAGAAATGCCTGAAAATCAACTAATTCAAACACTTTCCTGTCACTTTTACAAGAGATTGACGCTTCCCACTTAACACAAATAATACAGATGAATATAAATTAAGATTGCCTTTTGGTATCTTGTGCAAAGTGTTTGGCACATATTTCGAAGCTTCATTTTGTTCCACCCCATACACTGCAACGTGAGCAAAGCTGTGCGTCCTGTCAATCAAAACAAACAAACTGACTACATACACTAAACAATGAAGTCTCGCATTACTTTTGGGAAGTGTTACTTGGAAAAGTTACAGATGCCAGCATTACATATAAACATACTAACCTGCTTTGGACATGAACTTAGTGCTGATACCAATCCTTGATAAAAAGCTATTCGCTTGTTCCACTTCTTCCCCCATGGTATATGCAGCACCCGTTTGAAAGCTTCCACTCCATTTGATCTATTGAGTGAAGAAAATGTTTAATATATGCAGGTTTTATCTGAATATATAATATAAAAGAGGCAATACGAACACATTGGTCTAAAATACCTCACATTTTACACCATGTGCTTTCGCATGCATAACTGAGAGGAATGGCTTCATGTTCAGCAGATGTCTCGGTTCCGGACAGGCCTGGCAAACTTTTATCAAGTATGGCCAGTATATGCACATGATGTCAGCACAAAAGAAAGTTGGGTCACACTTTATATTAGGTGGCCTTAACTACTAAGTACTTACATCAAAAAATAAGTATGATGTACTTATTGTGTTCATATTGTATTACAAAACACTTCTGCTGCTATTGAGGTGGGATACAAGTGAGGGATAATAAAGTAGGGAAAAACAGGCATTTGGGATATAAAGAAAGGACACAGAAGCCAGATTCATAAACTGTGTACACATGACTTCATATGTGAAATCACTGTATAACTGAACTTTTCACAAACACATGAATCATAATGTGTACTTGCAAGCAATCTGAAAGTTAGTGTAGTAAACTTACGTGTTGCACTTTTCTGCGGATATATTGAACAACAGAGGAAACGTCATTGTCTTTGCAAAGAAACAACCCCTCAAAGTAGCCGGAGTCCTCTGAACTAATAAAACAAAATTAAATCGATTTTTTTAGGATCAAATTTCTGAACAATGAACGTAAACGTAAGAACAATTTCAGGGTAATTCAAAGCTGCTGTGACAATAATAGAAAAATAACAAAATAGTCCTCACAGTATGAAACTTTCTGCTCCAAGGTCTTTGTTTTACTGACATAAAACATCAGGTCATAATAGTATAAACTGTTATTTAATTGTTGTTGATTTACTTTGCCATACAAAAAGTAAAGACCTACTTCCCAGCCTTTTTGAAACGGTGAAGTTTTCGGTTGCCATCCACAGCACCTGCCAGCATTAGAGGGGTACAAGCTGGGCACATGAAATGTTGTTTGCCACAGATCTTGTCAACTTCATAACGGCAGATGGACCACTCGAAAAAACTCTTCAACAACGTATCGCCGCATAAAGTGCCATTCTAGTTGAAATATTACTAAATTTTAGACTTGTTCATTGTAAGTCTAACTTCATTGTACCATCCTCTATAAGTTAAATATACTGAGCACCAAAGCATTAAAACAGCCAGAATAATATTATCATGGACCTCCATGTTCAACCAAAATAGTGCAAAGCCATTCAACAATAATATTCTGTGCACAAATGTACAAAACAGTTACCATAGACTTTGTCAGTTAATTGATTTTTCTCCCTGGAAACAAGACTAAATATCATAAGTCATTTTGCATATCTAGTAAAAGTATCTTGTTTTAAGGATATTTAGATATTTTGACTAGAAACAAGACAAAAATACTTACAAAAGTAAGATAAGCCATTTTTTTGCAGTGTATATGCAAAAAAATAAATAAACAGGATTTTACAAAAACCACTAAAAAGTGTTAAAATGTCATGATGACACTGATTTGACTCTTGAAAAAACTTGACTTTTTTTTTTTTTTGCACACTAAGATTAATAGGATTAGGACTGTTCTAATCTTAAAATTAATAAAATGATTTAAATGCATAAATTATATCCATTGTTCCACCCACCTTGCATGATTTTCTTAATTTTATATACACTAATTGCCTTAAATTTTGGATGTTCAAAAAAAGACTGACCTTTGGGCCATTTTGGTTTGGCTGTCCAAAGATCTCTATAGATTGTTTTAGAAGACGATCCAGATGATATCTAGCACTTTCATTGTCCAGGTTTTGAATAACTGTTTGCCCCTGTTTGACAAAGATCCATTTTTGCAGGGTCAGCGTGGCCTTTCTTCACGATGGCATCCATTTTGGTGCAGTCGTAAACCTTTCTGAGAGATGCTGCAACATTGCGCCCTTTTCTGAGAAACTGGATTAATTCTTTGTCGCTATGCGCCATAGTGTAATAAAGTGTGACCTGAGAACATAACCACAACAAATGCATCAAACAATTATTAATTAACACTAGACTAATAATAAACACAAATCATTCATTACTACCCAATGCTAACAAAACCTAGCATAATTTCAGTCGATGCACCTTGAAAAACGAGTAACGTTGAGCACCGCAGCGATTCTAATGCTGTTGAATCCGGTCAGAAACGCGCTCTCTCCAGATTATTATAATTTTAAATCAAAACAACGGAATAACAACGTTTGAAGCTCATACTGTATTTCATAACACTTTGTGGCAAACAAAGTATTAAACATAAATTAAGCAGATACGCGTTTAGATAGAAAAGCGTTTTCATAAGCAAATTTCTTGCTATAGCTGACTGGTCAAAACACGTTCTATCTGTACGTATTTTGGGTTGTTTTTACATAAATTTAGATACGTATCGAATCTGAAATTACGCCCAGATAATACGTAAAATGCACTGTAAATACGTAAAGCTATATACTTATTGGACCGTTTTAATTTACGTCTAAATATGTACGTTTTGTGTGTGAGATCAGAAAAAATTTTGACTTGACTTGACTAAAGTTTACAGTATCAGAGAACTTCTCGTCACCCCATGGAAGAGAGGGGCGGGGTGAGCAGAGCAGAGCTCATTAGCATTTAAAGGGGCATGCACCGAAACGGGTCGGTGTGAACAGAGCTGTTTTTGACAGAGTAAAAAAAGGGTGTTGTTTTACACTACCATTGAGAATTTTTAACCAAAGTATGTAATAGACTTTTCATTAAGAAGCTAAAGAATCATAGCAACTTGTGGAAAATAGGCATCCAATGACCCCTTTAAACTCATTCTGTTAGTTTAGTGTTCACTGTGATCAAAATAAGTTCTCTAATATTGGTCAGTAATATCACAAACATGTAGAAGTTCATCTTTTATTTCCTTCAAAGTATTTCTACAATTCAGTTTCCTTGTTATTCTGATTTCTTTTCAGTCTGGTGTTGGCATTTGACACACAAAAAAATCAATCTGATGGACCATGCTTCTGGTGTTGTTTTGGTGACATATTTCTTTGTCCCTTTGGAAAGACTAGAAACATCCTGAGACACAGAACAATATTTAATTGCAATCAGTTGTTAACAACTACTGGTCTTGATTATTACATTTTCTATAGCAGTGTTCAGATGCACAAACTTTAAAATGTACACTTACTTTTCAAATGTTTCAGGACCACTGGTGGCAACACCTTTTTCCCATCTTTTCCTGTGCGGTTGTACACATAGAGAACACTGTCTGACACGATGCTGCTCTTTATACTCTGTCTTACTATCGCTCCTACATTGGAGCTTCCATGGGTATGGATTGACCTGACAAAAACATACAGAATATTATTATAATTAAAAGATGCTAGGCTTAAATATTTTAAAGCACATTGTTATTACCTACACACTAAATATATAATCAATGAAACATTTTTTTGTCTCAAATGCACTGAACATTTGTGTGATTTTACTAACATAAAGCCCTCTGTAATTTTTGTCTTCTTCAAGCTTCTGACAAAAGGCTTCAAATGTTTCAGAACTGGAGCATTGTTGTTCAAAAAGTTCCTCAGCCATCTTCATCTGCCCGCTTTATGAGAACAGCCTTAATTTTTGCCAGGTCTTTCATGATGACAGTTTGCATCTCTTCCAACATTCTCTTCCAGCATCTTAATATTCTGATCTGAACATTTTTAATAATCAGGTTCACCCATAGTCAGTCTTATTCTCGCAAGAATTGTTTTTTTTCTTTTTCTCCCATATAATTTAATAATGTTTAATTAACATTTCACACCTAGGGATACAGGGTATGGCTGGCCTGAGTTGATAGAACTGTTATCAGGATCTTCAATCATTTCATCCAGACTCTGACCTGTACAATATCAATTGGAATGACACAATTAGCTGAGTTAAATTCAATTAAAAATGCAAAGACATTGCACTCTTGACAGGAAATTACAAATCCAAAAGAGGGCCCTGGACAGAATAAGTCCTTCTAACTATATAACTCAACTGTGTTATTCTTGCAAGTATTTCAGCTGAGTTTACTCGATGCATGGAATCCCATACCATGGGCGGTGCTAGGGAGTGGCAAGAAGGTGCTTCAGATCCCCCCAAAAAAGACCCTCATAGCACCTCTAAAAAAAATTTCATGAAGCAATTATATACAGGCTGTATACTAATTAATAAATAAGTAAATAATTTAAAACAACAAATGAAGTAAAAACATTTAACTTATTATGCGTGCAACATGCATAACTTACATGTGGTGTGACAAGTGAATTGTAGCTACATTACGCTTTTCGTAATGTAATATATAGGAATTCAGTTTCCCATTACCACTTTCCCAGATGAATGCCTTGAGATGAGTGAGCTCTACAAGTTAGAGCTCACACAAGACTTCCATCCCTCCAAAGGGAAACATCTAGGACCTTCTGGCCACACCGAAGGACAGGTCCAGGATCGGCACCCGGCATCCTTGTAATCCTCACCGCTTGTATCTACAGAGTAATATAGCCCGGCGGTTACGTTGTATTACATGTAAGTAATTCAGGTTGAATCGCTATTATTTCAAAATGTACAGCTTTGGGGACTCTAGAACCATTGGTTCAATGAAGATTTTCATCTTCATTTAAGCAACAGAGGAATGCAGAATAACTTATTAATAGATATTCAGTTGGTATTCAATGGTATTAAAATACTCACTTTTTCCACTTAGCCATGAAGACTTAAATAGTCTCCCCGGGAAAAGATGTCTTTTTTCTTCCCTGTGACCAGGTGCGATTGTGGACACAGGGCCTCTTTTGCAGCTTTCTCATCATCTTCTGTAAGAGCAAGTGGTGCTGCCCTGAATTTGGTGGATGTTCGGCCAAAATATAAATTCTGGCGGCCATATTTCTTGCTGATTGTGATATTTTTATGAAAATCTGTAACCCCCTCCTCAAACTCAGGTGTCATTGTTATTTGAACACAGATAAACATTTTTCCATCACTAAGGGCACTTGTTGACTTGACTTTCAGTGATGAAATTGTCATTTCTGTGCCATCAGCTGCGAAGGTGACAGCTTTGCAAGTGGTTCTGTTAGCCATACACTTGCAGCGGATCGGTCCCGGACGTGTGTAGGGGATAGGTGTTGCCATCTAGTGGGTAAGAAAAAAGTACACAAAATACTTAAGAATACTAATAACGAATTTATGTGTGTGTGTGTGTGTGTGTGTGTGTATGTATGTATGTATGTGTATATATATATATATATATATATATATATATATATATATACACACACACATATACATACATATATATACAACAACATGAACAAATAATTGCCCAGAGTTATTGCACATCTGGCTGTCTTTATATTGTTTTATCAACGGATTGTAGAAGTGCGGGTAGCAATAGGCTTCTTCACACAGCCTGCGCAGTTGGTGCTTTGTAGCCTACTGACGGTCACAAAAATGGGAGGCGCAGACCGTCTGCGCACACCCTCCAATGACGATTGTTACGTCACGCATACCATAGCGAACCCTAGCGGACTTGCAAACGCGGAAAGTATAACACAGGCTTAAGAAGAGCTGTAAGTGGAGTGATACTGTAACGTTATGAAAGGTTTTATCCTTCATTTATAAATTTTAGCTTTAGGGAACCAAATCTTAGAAATTCGGTTTTGATCTGATTAATTGATATTAATCAAAACTGTATAATTTATACCTTATTAACAACTCGTCCAGCGAGTATTAATAAAGTATACATTTAGCAATGCTTCTTATTACTGATAAGAATACAGAATTAATTGGGAAATTTTGCCTGAGCAACAGGTAACACGATCTATGGCAAATAGTTTAACGATTTGAAAATCAAGGCACCAGACTATTCATTAAAAATGAATCAAGCGTTTATTTATTATTCTAAGGCACAATACAAGTAACCAAAACACATACACACACATACACATATTATGGCAAGATCAAAGCAGTTTGAAGGAAGTTAAATATTCTCTTTTCTTGAGAAATAAGGACGACCTTGTGGGGACGTCACAAACGGAAGACTCAGTTATTGTTATCTTTTAACGATTCATTCAATTCAACCAGCTTCAGCGAATAAGAGATTTGTTTGTTTACTTAGCGTGCGTTGAATTGAAGGCTGTACTTCTTGAAGGGTTGCTGAAAGGGGACCCAGGACTTTTCCTGCTGACGTGTTGTTGTCGCGTGACGTCACTCGGGATTCCTCCTTCGGATTTGATGACTCTCTGGTAGCGCGCGAATAACGAGTTTTGAAGTTCTCTTATGCAGCCGCTTGCAAGTTCTCTTTGGTGGTCAGACGTGGCAAGTGGTTGAAGTCTCTTGATGACCAGCTAGATGTTCACAGCACGATCGAGGGGCAACGCCCAGACTTTCAGCCAAGTCTCTTGCAATCACCAATTGTTTCACCCCGTTCTTTGTTTTGGTCTGAGCTCTTGGTTCAAAGTTGGGGTGTCTGTTTTATCGGACAGAATTAAGTCCATCCTAGTCACTGTCTGACCCAATCATAAGGTCTGTGTAGGGTGGAGCCCGCCCCACGACATAAACTTCGTGCATACATTATCTGCTCATAAATATGTCACCTAAGCCACAATATCCTAGCAGATTTCTACAAAGTGTTATAATCATACCTTATGAGGATAAAAGTCAACATTCATCTATTTCAATGTACTGGACTCCTCATAGCGTGAAATTTAATACCAAACATGAGATAATTATATATTGAATACCTATAATTTTACCTACCAAATGGTTTAAGTCACAGATTAAAATATACTGAGTTCTGATAACTACAGTCAGATATATGAAACAAAATACCACATTCATATACAAATATCGTCTCTTGAGTATATTGCTTTTAATAGCAGAAGTCCTGTCTGGAAGATCCTTTGTTCATACAATGTTGGGTGTTCTTTCCCTTTTGGAAAGAAGAAGAGAAAGGCACATTCCTTTGGAAGGCAGGAAACCAGAGCTGAGGTCGTGAGGTCATGAGGAGTCTCACGTTGCTGTCTCTGGTGATCTTCTTTGCTGAGACGAAGTCGTAAGTCAGTCAGATTTTGTTTATCGGAAAGGTATTTTATGTTAGCGGGGTCGCCGTATCGCGAACGCTCGGTTCTGGAGCTTCTCCAAAGGAGTAATTATGGGTTGTTAAACTCCGAACAGATGTAGCGCGGGCCTTCATCCTCACCTTATCATGTTTTACGAGTCTCTCGAGGTGAAAAGGGGAGTATGGCCGGACGCTAGTGTTGTTTTGGTCATTTGCTCATTTTACGAGCTGATGAAGTTAGATTAGTAATAGTGGAATGTGACTTAAGTTACACATGTGTGTGCGTTCTTTTCGACCAGGTTCTACAATACGATTACAAACCGTGAAACAGCTGTTGGAGTGCAAAAACGTTGCCTGCAAAGTCATTGTCTCACAAGGCAGCGAGGCAGCAAGTCAGCTGCCTAAGTTTTCGGATGCAGCCCGAGAGAGATCGACAGTGCACGAGAGAAACTGAAAATGCGTGCGAAAGAGAGCGAACATGCGCGAGAGAGACCGAATAAGTATGTAGGTAATGTTTGATAGAGTGGAAACCTGTCAATAACAGACTCATTAAGATCAGACTGAGAGGGAAGCAAATTAGCATGACTATCATACAGTGTTATGCCCTTACAAACGACAACGGTGAAGATGTAAAAGACAAATTTTATGAGCAATTACAAGTTGTGTTGGAGGAAACACCAAGACATGATATGAAGGTTGTGATGGGAGACGTGAATGCAAAAATTGGAAATGACAACAAAAACTATGAAAGAACCACGGTAAGAGAAGGCTGTGGTACCGTGAATGAAAATGGGGAGAGACTAATAGAACTCTGTACCACCTATGATCTCGTCGTTGGAGGCACGTGAGTACTGTAAAGTACTCAAAAAAAGGTGAGTACTGTATATGCTCTATTGTTTGTACAGCACTCAAAGTAAATAACAGTCCGGCTATAGCCATCAGTGCACCCATGAAGCACAAATCTCCATGCAATTAATTTGTGGTTTGAATCAATGTGCCTAAAAAAATAAACAAAAAAGGATTTGTACAAACTGACATGATACATATATAATATGACTGATACATAATAATGTCATTGTAATGCATACCAAAGATGATTTGGTCCTCTTATACACTTTCCTCCTAATTGCATGTCTTGCACGGATCGTGGTGCCAACAGGGTCGACTGCTGCCAGTCGTTCCCGGACATGTCGTCTTTGGATAGAGAGTTCTCTACTTCTCTGACTTCCTATGCAATTGAACAATGTCAGGATCATCAGTATAAGCATACTTCACATCAAAATGACACAATAAAATATTGTATTAATTTTTTTATATAAATGCTAAGTACACTTGCCTTGGACAAGTGTAACTCTGGTGTTAGGTGTTTAATTGACGATTGAATGAGTCAGTGCATCGAGGTCAAGATCTGAAATTGTGCTGAAATTAATCTCAATGCCATGAAGGCATCGTCTTCGTATGGTTTAACAGCTCACACCTAAACAGGTAGAGATAGCTGTCCATGACATTCCTGTTTCTCTTAGCTGGTCAAGTCAAGTCACTATTATTTGTACAGCGCTTTTAACAATGCAAATTGTGTCAAAGCAGCTTTACATCAGCTTGATATAAAGCTGGGTGGCTTTATATCAGCTTTACAGTATTTAGACGAGGAAATAGTTTGTCGAAATAGTGCCATTCTCCTCTGGCCAGACAAAATCAGCAGTTTAAATCTAGTCAGATTGTGCAGAGGACTCATCTGGTTCCTGTGGTCTTGTCCCGATGGCCGTCTAGGAGACAGGCTCTTCACTGGGGATCAGTCTGGGCTCATCTAGTTGTCCCCGTCTCCGCTGATGTTCAGGGCTGTAGAGGTCATCTCTAGGTGCTGATCCACCATCTGATCTGGATATGGACTGGATCCGGGTGGCTGCAGTGATCGTCTGATCTGGATACAGTCTGGATCTGGGTGGCTATGGTGACCTCGGAATAAGAAAGAAACAGACTAATATTAGCGTAGGTGCCATTCTTCTAACGATGTAACAAGTAACATCAGGTGTTTTGGGAAGTGTTCCCGGTTCTGGTTGACCTAATTAATGCAGCCTGGTGTAAACCAGGTTAAAGAGATGGGTCTTTAATCTAGATTTAAACTGACAGAGTGTTTCTGCCTCCCAAACAGTGTTAGGTAGATTGTTCCAGAGTTTGGGTGCTGAATAGGAAAACGATCTGCCGCCCGCAGTTGATTTTGATATTCTAGGTATTATCAAATGGCCAGAGTTTTGAGATCGCAGCGGACGTGAAGGACTATAATGCAATAAGAGCTCACTCAAATACTGAGGTGCCAAACCATTCAGGGCCTTATAGGTAATTAGCAAGATCTTAAAATGTATACAATGTTTAATAGGGAGCCAGTGCAGTGTTGACAGAACCGGGCTAATGTGGTCATACTTCCTGGTTCTAGTAAGAACTCTAGCTCCTGCATTTTGAACCAGCTGGAGTTTGTTTATTAAATGTGCAGAGCAACCACCCAATAAAGCATTACAATAATCTAGCCTCGAGGTCATGAACGCATGAATTAATGTTTCTGCATTTGACATTGAGAGCATAGGTCATAATTTAGATATATTTTTAAGATGGAAAAATGCAGTTTTACAAATGCTAGAAACATGTTTTTTGAAGGAAAGATTGCTATCAAAAAGTACGCCTAGGTTCCTAGCTGATGACGAAGAGTTTACAGAGCTGGGTCAGCTGCTCTCTTGTCAGATCATACCTGTGTAAGGATATACAAGGAAATGCAGACTTTTAGTATATTTAAAGGTGGGGTAAGTGATTTCTGGTAGCCAATGTTAATATTTGAAATCACCAAAACAAACACGCCCCTACCTCAAAGGGGTCTCGCCCCTATTTTGATAGCTCCGCCCCACACATACATATGCAACCCAGGCAATGATTAGTTCTGTGAAACAAAGCAAAACCAATGTTACACCGTGTCTACACCGGATGCGAGCGACGCAACAAAATACTATAGAAGTCATTATAATCAGTGATGTTGTCTACACTGAATGCTGTGCGGTTCGACACAACAAATCTCCGTTCTCTCCAGCGCTGGAAAGCTGATCTGATATTTACACGGTGTACACACGGTGTTACTCACCTATCGAGAAGAACCAAAGCAACCTCGGCGTCCAATCGCAGGCCTTACACTCCTTGAGTTCTCTCCAGCGCTGGAAAGCTGATCCGATATTTACATGGGTCCTACTTCTTGCGATATCGTTCCACAGACGTTTTCCTCTTTTGTTTGTTTTATCCGCCATCTCTATCTTTCTGTCGTCGCTCGGCTCGGCTAATGTCCGTCCTGTGCTTTGAAGGCTCTCTCCTCCATATCATGAGTAGACACGCCCCTTACTGCTGATTGGCTACAAGTTTGTTTTGGTACTCGGCCCCGACTCAGCTTTCTAAAGCGTTTTTGGAAAATGACATACCCAACCTTTAATGTACTTTTGTGGCATTATGTCAGATGCACTTTAGAATTAATCTTCATTACATTGTAATTCTGTTTTATCCAACTATAAAATCTTCATAAAATCTATTGCCTATTGCACATCAAACACCTTACCAGCTGTTAACCTGCTGCATTTATACATTCATTCAGCATACATTGACACTATAGTCTCACTATAAAATTGCATATAAAATATTGGTTGTTCCATATGTAACACAGTGATGTTCTCTGCTGGAGATACGTATGTTCTTTAATCAGCAGATTAAAGAACAGTTTCTTCCCCAGAGCTGTCTCTTTACTGAACTCTAACCCCCGTTGATCCACTTCCTCATATATTGTTAACTCTTCTCTCCTACCTCACACCGGCCTTATTTGCACTACTGAATGTAAATTCTTATTACAGTAACAACTGTTTACTTTTGTATCTTGCACTACCATACCTAAATTGGATTATGCTCATTTGCACTGCCGACTGTTGTTTACATTATCAATGTTTACATTAGCATTTTGCACCGTACGTCTAATTGTAATATGCAATCACTTCCACTGCACTTTTACACCTTGTCTATAGCAATAACCATCTGTATATATATTATATTGATAGTACATATCACCTGTATATTCTGTTTATAGTAATAGCCATCTGTATATTTATTCACTATACATATTCACCTGTAAATTCTGTTTATAGTAATAACCATCTTTCTATATATATTTATACATATATTCAGTACATATCCTTGTCCTGCACTTATTCAACCACTGTATATCATGCACTTGCTGCTATTGCACTTCTGGTTAGACCTAAACTGCATTTCGTTGCCCTGTACCTGTACTTGTGTAATGACAATAAAGTTGAATCTAATCTAATGTGCCTGACCAGACAGTAAAATGTTTAATTTTCTGTTCAATGTATGTTGGGGGTAGCTTGTCATCAGAAATGTGTTTAATTAAAACAAAACAAAAATTAACAATCACCTTGGTCGCCCTCCAGTCGTAGACACAGATATTCGAATTGCTGGTGTGTGTTGGGGGGATTATTTCCAGTTGCAATAACATTTCTGAGAGGCTGTCATGTAACTCCAACAGCATGGACAAAATTTGATTATCCTTTGAAAAGAGAATATGTTAACTCTCAAGGATCCTTTGGGACAAATTTTGGGAAAAAATTGTTTTCTTTCCTTAATCTGAGCAGTACAGGACTCAACTGTTTGCGAAATGGAGCTTTGTGCTGGTGTATCCTACCTCTCTCATTCGGCACAAATCCAAATATTCCATAATATAATATCGCGATCCAATGGTGACACAGAGGCAGGCGCGCTGATGTTTGGTTCACTGTATTTTATTTTGATAAAGTACCAACTTTAGCAATGCTGGAACTGATGTGCTCCATCCTGTTAAAATGTCTTGATAGCATACTTTCCTCATAAAATGTCACACAAGCTTTTAGATCTTTTTGAGCACAAAGAAAACAAAACATAATTTATTCAACAATACTTCTCCTCCCATTTTGGAGAGTACCCAAGAGTGTAATCTACGTAATGGGCGTTGTTTAAATTTGGGGGGAAAGCGCACACATGAACGTATTCTGCATAATCAGTTTAGGCTTAGGGGAAAGCATGCGTATGCATTGTGATACTCTCTAAAATGGCGGAATGTGAGTGGAATATTCCAAAAAGGCAGGAAAGAGAGAAAGAAAGAAAAAGAAAATTGTTATAAAACAGATCAAGTCCATTATGTTGGGGTCCAAAGTTTATACACACCTTGCGGCATCTACAAAAAGTTAATAATTTAAGCAATAAGAGGGTAGAGGGGTAGAATCATAAATCATTGCAATTACTTCCTTGATGAAGCAGTTTATTCTGGAAGGTGTATGTACTATCACTTTTGACCACATCTGCATCACCTAAGAGATCAATTACCTCAATCATCAGGGCAACATCAAGATGAGATGGAGATGTTTTTTCACATTTCCCACAAACACCAGAATTCCTGACCACTCCATCTTTACTGACACTGGGCTTTAAAAATATTTTTATAAACATTTTTATTTCTACTTTACAGTAGTAAAGCTACTTTATCAATTACACAAATATAGATAAATATCCTAAAACCCATGAAAATCAAGAAAGGAATTCTTCAATTTTTTCTCATCTTGCCTTGCAAGCTTTTCTCGCACATCTTCTAGAAGAATGTTCCTTTATTTACCACGACTGCCCTCTTCCTTTGGTTTGTTACCTGTAAAATATATGATGATTAGAGGGGGATCTGTAAATGCACAGGTGGGAATATATAACTTGCAAATGGAAAAGATTCAACACATTTAAAATCCATAGGGATAGTGACTTAATATAGCACTTTTAGCTTGTCATGTGTGATCAGGGTGAGCTGACTAGGCAATAATTCATTAAAAAACTTCTAACATCACCTCTTCACTACTGGTCTGAGATTCCACACTGTATCTCCAGAAACAAATCCTGTAAAACGAATGAATATCTCCAGATAAGTACAAAAATATTAAACAAGCAGTAACTGAACATCTCACTCTTCAAATCCAAAAAGAAAATTAAAAACATTAATTCTAGAGGTGGCTAATATACTGAATATTAATGGTGGTTATATTATCGATTATATAGATTGAATATTACAAGATCGGATCTTTCAATTTCGTTCAATTACGTTAAATTCAACTTTAAATCTTTTAGTTAAATACAATATTGTTTTTCAACAGCCAAATTCTCTGACATGTCCACACACACAATCATATTCCGATATAAAAAATTATTATAATGCAGTCATAGATCATTTATAGAATTAACATTGAAGAAAGCTTATATCAAGATATACTTAATTGACTCATCTGCAGTACAGTCTCATCTGTAATTATCCAAACATGGTGCTCCTTTGTTCTCTTCTTGTTTGATCAGCAAAGTTCCCTCACGCATCATGTTACAGAAACATGGCGGCCAGTGCATTTTTCAAACTCTGCTGAAGTAGTGCGTCATCATGTCGTAGAATTTTTGGCGAATGTGCATTAGACAAAAAATTGAGACCATGGTTAATTGTTATTTCAAGCTTTCCATATATGTCCAAGTTGTTCTTAGACTAATTCATGACTCATTCACCTAACTAAAAGTCAGTAATTTTTAAAGTGTAGTGTAGCCTAGTCTAATTAAAATAAAATGTATTTGAATGCAAATTATTTTTGTTTACATTTGTTAAATGTTTGCTTGCAATTAAAATGCAATTAAATGTGTTCAAGTGACTTAGGGCAACATAACAATAATGAAAGTATTCTGTACACAGATGTAAAGTACAGTAGGTTACATACAAATACAGTACTCATAAATGACACTGTATGTTAAATATTATGTAGAAAATTAAACTTCATAGAGTAGGAGTAATAAGTATATGAAGAGTATAATGTATAAGAAAGTGTATTGAAGTTTAGAAGAAAAATACATTTCAAGTGAATTAATGCACGCAGTATATATTATAGACTAAATACATTTAAAATACATTAACAAATGTAATTTTGGACAACACACTTAAGTTGAAATTAAAATAAATTATTTTCCATGTGCTTCAGTATATTGGTAAATATATCAAAATAAGTGTACTTTATTTAAAACACTAAAATCATAATTATTTTAAATGTATGTTTGAGTAATACTTAATGAGACATTACTATAAAGTGCATTTTTAAAAAGTGCACTTAAGTATGTTAAGAAATATTGTCATTAAAGTGTACTCTCTTTAAGTACACTTAAGTGGCCTTTAATTCAAATTATATTTTCTGCAAGTGCACTTTTTAAAAAGTAACAATGACTGTATGATTTTGAGATCCATCTTTTCATACCGAGGACAACTGAGGGGGTTGTATGCAACTATTACAGATGGTTCAAACGCTCGCTGATGCTTCAGAAGGAAAAACCATGCATTGAGAGCCAGGGGTGAAAACTTTTGAACAGAATGAAGATGTGTACATTTTTCTTATTTTGTCTAAATATTTTTCATTCCCTTCAGAAGCTACAGAAGATATGTATGGAAGACAAGTTAAATTTTCTCTGATCTTCAAATTCAAAAAGTTTTCACCCTTTGAAAGCGTACACAAAAATACAATAAATGCTGGAAAACCAAAGAATTTGTGGGATCTGAAGGATTTTTCTGAAGAACAGCAGGCAGTTTAACAAACAAGGTACTCATGAACAACATTGCAGGAGCAAACACAAGTTTTCTCTGGGCAAAAACATTGTGTCAGTGTGGATAGAAGAAAAATATGCATTTTCAAATTTATCTAGATTAATATGGATGTAGCCTAATATTTATATTAATAAGTCAGATGACACTACTCACTCCTGTTACTATTACTCAGTTTCTATATATAAGTATAGGATATACGAGTATACAATAACAGGACAGAAAGTAACAGGATTGAGATTTTAGAATAAAATATAGCCACATGGACTACATGCTAATATACTCAGCTAATTATAGTGATTCACTAAAGATTTGTAGTTTTAAAACAAATAAGTAATCAAGTAACATCTGAGAAATAATTTAGGTAACAGGACAGTGTTAATAATGACGCTTCCAGTCATCATCACAACAAATATACAGAAAAGAAAATGAGACCACATGCTTTAGGTCATTTCATTGCCTTCAGAAGATCCAGATGTTGCAATATTATGTTGAAAATGTGTCTTGTGGAATTTTCCTAGTTTTTTAGAGAGGGGAATGTGTTAGGGTAACAGGACCGACTGAAAACATGGGGACACGACTTTGTATTTTATCTAAAATATTATAGATTTACTTTCAAATAAATGTATTTAAAGCACAGATGGGATATGGAGGTACACAAAAATGCAAAATAAAAACGATTTCTGATGGATTTTAAACATTATATTTCGTGTTAAAATGTAACGTTGGAGACTCGGAACACGTACAAAACATATACACATATAATGGATACTCATTCCTGTTGCCCAGTTTCATTTCTGTTACTGAACAGTTTTTTCTTAAAAAAATACATTTAAACCACTATTTTTTAAAATTAAGTTTGTTCCATTATTTATCCCATTCTTTAATAAATTGCATCATAAAAAATTGATAAGCTTGAGGTTTGAGTTACCTTTAAAATATATAAAAAATGTTGTTTGTGTACTTTAGAAAAATACACTTTGTAGATGAAACCAACTATTTCTTTAAAATAAAACTTGCCTGAGTGGAAAATGAAGGAATGTTGAAATATTTTTAAACACGATTTTTGTCTATAACAGGACTGAGAAAAATGCATCCATTTTCCACTTAAAAACTCTGTCAAAAATTAAATAAAGTTACCTGAGATTGACCAATACAGGTTTTGATATGTACTAGATTCAGTGTTTAAAAAAAAAAAAAAAAAAAGAAAGAATTTTATTTATTTAAGCAAATGGCACCCATTCAGTAGAGTGGGCCATGTAAATTTTGACTTCAACTTACTGTGTTTGACTTCAACTTCATTTACAATTGAAAATATTTTTATGGTTTACATTTGCTGGTATGTTTTTGTCCCATGTCTTAAGAATCTGTGATGTTTTATAATTAATAAAAGAGCCTTAAACGATTGGTGATTGGTGTCTGTCTATCCAGTCTATACAGCACAGTTTTTACAACAAATAAATAAATCTATAAAAGTATTTGGGGCGCGTCTTTTTGGCGGCCTGTGACGTCACCCGCTCGCGGTGTCCAGTTCCCTTCTGCTTCAGTCCGCGTGGAGGAGAGGACAGCGGTTCACGGTACTTCACATATTTACACAACCATAAAACACACTTTATACAGTTGGTTTAAGCGGCATTTTACAGGCTCATTTCTGTATTTCAGCGCTACTTGTGTGCGTCTTTTCTGGCGTCTTCTAAAATATACACTGAGTGCAGCAGCAGCAGCAGCAGCGAGCATGTGAGGAAAACAGTGTTGAACTCATTCAGACCACGCTTTCGTGTGTTCATTTGTGTGATAATTTGTTACTGAATGCCAAGTCAAAAGTCAAAGTTTGAGATCTGTGAGATCGATCTCAAGTGTTGCTGCTGTGATTTTATTACTACTTTTCTTTAGTAAGAACAGATACAGCTAAATACTTTACATTGAGCCTGTAATGATCCATTTTCCATCTGTAAATAAATATGAGTAAAGTTTGAGTAAAGTTTGACAATGGAAACATTAAATATTGCTTTGCAGTGTTCTTTATCTTAAAAGGAACAGTTTTTTTTTTATTTTATTTTTTTTTAAAGATTATTATTATTATTAGTGTGTTTTTGTATTATTGATGTTTTATACATGTTATATTTTGAGAAATAACAGTATTATCTTTCAATAGAGCACTTTAATGGGCTTTTATCATATATCCTGACTTTGTTTCTAACAGAAAACACTCAGAATAAAGTGAGATGATCTGCTGATAATTCTGAATGGCTTGTTGAATGAGTTGATAGTCTGAGGCTCATCAGTATTAACAGCTGCTGAAAAGACTCTTTGTTCCATGTCAGTTGTTCCTGTTTTCACCTCACGTATTATGCTGATGTCTTCAGATTTCCTGTAAATTGCCACTTAAAGCTCATTTAATGGGTATCAACAGACGGAGAGTATGTGTTACTAATCTGTACATTTCTGTTTTATGCTTTCAGCTGTTTTTCTTACCATTATTTATACTTGGTAGAATTCACATCACATTATTTTCTTTTCCAAATTTCTAGATATTTGCATGTATTTAATGAAGCAGCATGTGGCAATTAATATAAAAACAACCAATTTTTTTTGGTTTTGGCAGATCAGCTCTTCCTACAACAATCATGTCATCAGTCAAGTTTCTACTACAGCAAACACATCTTCAGTGAAGCTCCTCCCCCTGCAATTCACCAGTAAATGCTGGAATATTCCCATCAGCAGTGCAGAGCATCAAAGCATCAGGAAAAGCGGAACTCTGCAAAGACTGAGTTTATTAAAGAGGACAGAGAGAAGATGGGAGATCCAGAACCCTGCAGAATTAAACACACTGAAGATACTGAAGAACAAACAGGTTGGTGTTTATTAGGGGTGGGACAATAAATCGATATGGCGATATATCGCGATTCTTCTCAGTGCAAGACGATAATCGATGACGATAATCGATATCTGGCGCCAAATATCGATATTTTAATTATTATAATAAGGTAAATAAAGAGGAACCGAAGGATAAACAGATTTCCAGCCACTGTATTAGCTTTACTGCTATATATATATATATATATATATATATGGAGATGAAAACTAGCTGCCCCAGAACATCTATCCGCATGGACCATAGGTACTGATCTCGTTATTATTGAAGAGCACATTCAGTTCAAGAGTAGCCTAACCTGTCCGCTCGGATCGCAGGTGGATTTCCGTCACTATATGAGTATATGAGAGCGCGCCGCCGGTGCATCCAGTTTTATGTGAACAACACTGGATGCTCTCCCTCTCTCTCAGATATTACAAGTGCACGTTATGCAGTGTGAACAGTGGGCACCGACCGGCAGAAACATAAATCTGCACCTATGGCATGGAGGACGAAACAAAACCTTGTCAGAGACGTAATGCGACGCAGAAGTGTGAAGTGTGTGTGTTTGCCACGCATCTACATTTGAAATAACGAACCTGAGCGCGCAAAAGACGCGATGTGAACGGCCATTTCTTCCTGTGGGGCTCCGTTTTTATGATGAGAGGAGAAAGGTTGAGAAAGCACTCCAGGTAAATTTTGAAATGTACCAGGTTTATATTATATCTATCGATCTAGTTTTTTTTCTGTTTGATAAGCACATTGAGTCACACATTAGTCACATTGATAAAATGTGTTTGTTTACACACAGAGAAAAAGAAAAGTGTAAGCTTTTAATAAGTACAAGAATAAACTGATTAATTTAGCCTACTCAACATATAAAAATGTATTTACATAACTTTTTTCTGTTTTCTAACAGTTTGGACTTGAATAAAGAAAGAAAACTTGCGCTTAACCTTTTCACAGGCATTTTGTTAGACAGATATCGTGATGTATCATTATAGGATAATGATACCCAGGCTACATCATATGAGTTTTTGATGCATTTTTTTTATCTTTGTTTACAGATATCGTGGATGATTTTCTTGCAATATATCGTCTGTCATAGAATTGCTGGTGTTGTGATATATAGTTACCGTGGGCAAAATATAGTGACAGTATCGTATCGTGAGTTAACCTGCGATTCCCACCCCTAGTGTTTATTCTTGATTTGTCATGTCAGAAGTAACAGGGTTGAGTGAAACATGTAGGACACAGATTGTTAACTTAACACTGGTTAAAGCGGAGGTCAATCTAGACTGAGCATGTGAAATTTCTACAGACGCTGCAATGATATCACACTCTGTGCATCTTTTTTAAAAACATAAATTCAACATTTGGGTCAATGACGTGATGCCTAAATTTTCTGTCCGATTGCATTTTTTTTTTTCAGTTAAAAAATGGTTTAAATACATAAAAAGATGCCATATATAAGAGATACCTCTCCCACATATGTACCAACTTGAACTATTCAGAAAACTTTAGTTATTTGTGAATTTTTTTTTTCTGTTATTCAAAGTGTCGAAACATCATGTGGTGTGACTGTCCGGCCATAACTGTTGTTTTGGAAACATCTTTGAAATTACCCTAAATTTATTTAGATTCATTTTCTGCACTATTTCGCCAAAGTATTTTGTAATCCTGTATAAAATTGCAAAGTATTTATATTTCCATCATAGTATACAAACAATCTTTGTCCGATAATCTCCGTTATATGAAATGTCATGTCGTGTGACCATCAAGAAACTACCATTTTGGGACTTTTAACGACACCAACAGGAACGAGCACACATGCCGATAAATGAAATTAAATATGCTGTGTTTTCCGCCAACTGGCAACCCACGGTGCCGAAATACAATTGGGTAAACTGGCAGTGGGCGGGTTTTACAAACCATAACAAACACAGACATTCCGGGCCGGAATGCACATTTTCAAAGGAGAATAACCGACTGTAGCATTGTTTTTCAGATAAACAAGTATGTTAACTTAGCATGTTTCTTAAATATCTGCAAACATATTATGGTATTTGTATGCTTTAGTAGAGTCAAAATCCTACATACAGCACCTTTAAGTTATTTCTATTGTTATAAATTTCATAGTGAACTTTCATAGGAAGCTAGCTTGTTTTTAGGTGGCCAGTTCTGTGCTTGTAAATTTTGACTGAATTTGAGAATATCATGTGGCGAATATCTGCGACCACTGCAGAGTGTTTTCCATTATAGATATATGTCCCAGATTGGCCATTTTTGTGCTTTTATAGTCAATTAATGGTTTATATACATAAAATTACTTTATTTAATGAAATTTAGGTCATTTCAGACGGTTTATGTTTAATGTTTGTACTTTGTGGTTCTTTAACGTGTTGTGACAAATCGCTGTAGCACCTCAGTTCAAGCGGCATGTGAACCAATCATCTCTTCATCTTTACTAGTTATAGCACAACATAAACATGAATGAAAATCAAGCTATCTTGTTTCAACTGTGAAAAGATGTCAATCCACAATATTTTTCAAGTTCAAGTCCACCAACGTTAATCTACTCTCCTGCCTGGTTTGTTTGTCAGACAAAAATGGTAGATTTGGCGTTATGATTGGTCAGATCACCTGTTAATCAAACTCCCAGCAAAGGGTCAATTAAGCAGCCAAGATTGGGCAAAGTTTAGAAATAAGTAAGTATAAAGAAATGCCTGCAGTTAATGCCATGTATTGCACTTTTCACACATTTCTTTAAATCGATTTTAACGATACAAGGTATTGTCATTTGGAGCGACCACTCATCATTTGGTGCAACCAATAATAGCAATAACTGTATTAAGTTAAAAGTAAATTATCTAATTTCTGTGGCTGAAATAACACTGCTATGGAATTCTTAAGTGAATGCATAAAACTGATTAAAAAAAATTTTTTTTAAATGCCAATTTAAAGAAAAAATAAGTCTAACTACATTTAAAGTGTCATGAACCCCCCCTGTTTCAGCACTGGTCGTTCACACCTCAGATTAGAAAAATACTCAAGAAATTGGCGTGTAAAGCTGTGGGAAAAGTGGGAGTGAAAAGGGGGGAAAACAACCAATAAAACAGACCTACAGCACACTCATTATACAGAGATATTAATATTAAAATATGAGCAAAGAAAAAACAAACAACAACAAATATATAGAGGCCAATGAATAATAGATGATCCAAAAGGAGATCATAGTTATTTTATCTATTAAAAAAAGCATTTCATTCCCATTCAAAAAAATAAAATAAAATAATAATCATGTCAGTGCCACTACACGGTATTATGGTGAGCAACTACCGAGCATACAGGTATATAGAGATCTTTGCTATTCGTAAGTGAGCTAAAAGGATAACCAAATCTTATTTCATTATATAGTAGTTTTATTTCACAATAACAATTTATTCCATGATATATTCATTTTTGTTATTTTGTCTTTGTTATTAATAATATAAACATAAGTGCAAGTAATAAACTAAAGGACAAATTCAATAAAACAAAGACACAAATGAAATAAATAGGGCCCTATGAAATCCGTTTAATTTTTCCCCAAATTCCATTTTTCTAGACTCTATTTTAATGGTTACATTAAGAAATATAAATAAAAAAGCTTGTCTGATTAATTGAAATCATAAAACTTACAATTTAACAGCAATTTATTAAAAGTTTAGCAAAAATTAGATTTTTAAGGCCCTATGAAATGCGTTTTATTTTTCTCATTCAGTTTAATTTTTCTGTAAATCTGTGTTTTCCATTTAATATTCTGGATTCCGTTTAATTCATTCCATTACATTTTAATAATCAAAAGCATTTCTAATTAATGTGTAAGGGATATAAATTCAAATAAGTCGATGTGTTTATCAGTAGTTGGTGCAATGTTGAAACACTACTTAAACCTGAAATAATTTTTGCAAATGGAACTTCACACGAGGATTCACACAGGAGAGAAGCCGTTTATATGTGGTCAGTGTGAAAAGAGATTCTCAAACAAAAAAAGTCTTCACCTTCACTTGAGGATGCACACTGGAGAGAAGCTGTGCACATGTGATCAATGTGGGAAGAGTTTCAGACAAACGTCATGCCTTAAAGAACACATGAGAATCCACACTGGAGTGAGGCCATTCACATGTGATCAGTGTGGGAAGAGTTTCATACACAAATCAAGTCTTAAAGAACACATTAGGGTTCACACCGAAGAGAAGCCATTCATGTGTGATCACTGTGAAAAGAGATTCAAGAGCAAACGCAGTCTTGTCATTCACATGAGAGCTCACACGGGAGAGAAGCAGTTTGTGTGTGATCGGTGTGAAAAGAGATTCTCAAACAAAAAAAAAATTGAGTTTCATTTGAGGATCCACACTGGAGAGAAGCCATTCACATGTGATCAGTGTGGGAAGAGTTTCACACAATCAGAATACCTTAAAGTTCACATGAGGATCCACACCGGAGAGAAGCCATTCATATGTGGTCAGTGTGAAAAGGGTTTCACACAATTATCAAACCTTAAAGTTCACATGAGGATCCACACCGGAGAAAAGCCATTCAGGTGTGATCAGTGTGGAAAAACATTTCTTGCGGCATCAGGCCTGAAGACGCACCTGAAAGTTCATACAAAGGAGAAGCCACATTCATGTTCTGTATGTGGAAAGAGTTTTTCACTACTACAACATTTAAAAGTACATCAGAAAATACATACTGGTGTGAGAGATCATATGTGCTTTGAGTGTGATAAGACTTTTATTTCAGCAAACCTTTTAAAACGTCACCAGACAATTCACACTAGAGAAAAACTTCACAAGTGTTCACACTGTGACAAGACATTCAGTCAGACAACAAATCTGAAAACACATGAGAGGATCCACAGCAGAGAGAAGCTGCACACGTGTGATCAGTGCGGAAAGAGTTTCGCTATTAAAAGTCACCTGACCCTACACATGAGGATCCATGCAGCGGATGAACCAGATCGTCGCAGTCTGAAATCACGTTAAGTAGTTCATCTTTATGTGCAACAAAGTCTCATATGTGTAAGTTATTTACAGCCAAATCACCCTGTAGTGGAATTTCCCTGTTAAAACTGGACTGCTGCTGGAAGCGGTGTTAGTGAGGCCAGCAGGGGGCGCTGCTCACCTTGTGGCCTGTGCCTGTGTGAGTCTTAATGGATTGTGGCTAGAAGGGATATCGGAAATGAACAATGAAATTAATTTTCTACCTATTATATTGTGTTTTATTAAGGTATACACCCACCCCAACCCTAAACCTACCCCTTACAATAATGAAAAAATAGTAATTGTTGTTCAGTGTGACAAAAATTATGCTATATTGATGTGCGCATGCCCAGTTGCGCCATACGTATCCCTTTTAGCCTTAACCGTCTTAATGCCCCAATGTAGTGTAACAGACACCATCCTTCAGATGAAATGTTATACCGAGGCCCTGACTCTTCTGTGGTCAGTTAAAATCCCATGGCACTCCTCGTGAAGAGTGGGACTGTAATCCAGGTGTCCTGGACAAATTCCTTCCATTGGCCTTCATCAGTCATGGCCTTCTAATCCCTAATAATAATAATAATAATAATTTTTTTTTGTAGAAATTCCACAAAGCTACTGGAAGGAGATGATGAAGGGAACACAAGTGATCCAGAAACCTGCAGAATGAAATAGGTGCAGAACAAAGAGGTTGGGATTTGTTCTTGATTCCTCATTCATGCTGAAAACATGCTGATGCTCACAAGATTTACATTGTTTTATGACCAAACTAGTTATTTCTAGTGCTGTCAAAATTAGCGCGTTAATGCAGGCGATTCATTTATTCAGTTTAACAAGTTAAAAATATTTAATGCAGTTAACGCAGGGGTGGGGCTAGGGTTGGCCTCCCCGCTCACAATTGCTGCTTCTGTCTCTTTTTTTTTTTTCAAGAAGTGCATTTATTTAGTTGCAGAACGTCTTTGTGACCACATCAAACGGGAGACTTTTAAGTTGTGTGCTCCAACTTCACATCAGAGCCAGGTGCTAGTCAAATGAGCGTGAAAAAGCCTACTGTACTTGTATCACATGCTCTACAGTTGCATGCATAAAGGCGCCGGCGCGTGCTGTAGCCTGTATCATTTCATATCAAAACATGAAAGAAACTATGTGCAAGCAATGCCATAGTCAGTTAAAGGGATAGTTCACCCAAAAATGAAAATTTGATGTTTATCTGCTTACCCCCAGGGCATCCAAGATGTAGGTGATTTTGTTTCTTCAGTGCAACACAAACTAAGATTTTTAACTCAAACCGTTGCAGTCTGTCAGTCATATAATGTCAGTCAATGGGACTCATGGCTTTGACAGACAAAAAAACATACACAGACAAAACCAAATTAAACCCTGCGGCTCGTGATGATACATTGAGGTCTTTAGACACGAAACTATCGTGCAAGAAATTGAACAGTATTTATTTAGTTTTTTACCTCTGATCCGCCGCCCGGTCCAAATGTCCTGAGCTCGTTCACAACAGCCGGTGCGTTCGCAGACTTATAAGTGCATGACAACCACCTATCTCTCAAATGGACCATTGACACTCCTAATTGAGATTGTAGATGGTGTCAATGGTCCATTTGAGAGATAGAAAATATCATTCTGAAAGTGATTCCAACAATATCGTTTCTCTGTGCCTTTATTGTTATAGTTGTGTTGTGGACTCTGCTATTCTTTAATATTGAGAGAAATTTTTAGAACTATGTCTTTATCATTATCTTTATAGTTGTCATTCTTGGTGTGGACGAACGGGTCAAGTGATTGTAAGATTAATTCTTCAGTAATCTTCAAGTTGATATAAAAATTAATAATTAGTTAAACAAGTTACAAGTAATTATTAATATCCCCCTTTTGAGCAAATTTTCTACAAGAGAAACCAGATCACGGTTTGATCAATTATATTGTCTACAGTCAGAGAGACACAACAAAGAAACACCATCTAAAGTTGGAAGTTCATCTTCAAGACCAGCGGTGTGAGGATTAGATCAACTCAAAAATGGTGCTCCAACTGACAATATCTAGGTTTTTTAATCATGTCATTCTGTTTTATTGTATAAATTATGTAAAGATGCTTTGTTATTGTCATGTGTAGTTTGCAATAAAGTGAAAAGATGGATGTATTTGCAGCAGTATTACATTTATTAAACAGAAACCCTCAAAACAAAACACTCCAATTAAGAACAGAACAAGTGGCACAATACAAGCATTGACAAAGAACTGAAAGAAAACTTAAACACACTGAACAAATGGGGGTATGCGTGAGTTATTTACACTGTTAATGAGTTGGATTCTCATGTTAAACATGGCCAAAGTAAAAAAAAAACAATTTGGATGTATGACAGTATTTCTGTGTTGTGAGGGAAAGATAACTTTGCTCAGCATCCCAAAGAACCCAGTGTTACGTGAACAGTGGATGCAGTTTGTTTTTCCGGGGCAGCAACAGTTTCACAAGTGTGTTTGATTGTTCCCATCATTTCGGTGACACGTGTTTTATAAACAAGGCCCAGTTCGACACTGGATTTGCAAATAGTTTGAAACTGAAAGATAGAGCGTTCCCAACATTAATAATCCCGGTTATGATTCGGAACTGCATCAAATTTCTGTTTTGTTCAGAAGGGACAAATACACAAACAGACTTGAAACCAAACAACAAAGAGGTGAAAAAAGTTCCAGCGATAAGCAGCAGCGGCGTCCTCTCACACAGTACAACCTGAACAGGCTGCCAGTCTACAGTATCCGGGGCTTTGTAAATTGACAAAATGATTCCACTGACCCTTTGCACTTCTCAAACCGGTAATGCTTTCTGTTGCCATCTGCTGATATAGCCAGCATATCTGGTGTGCATGCTGGACACTTCAGGGGCTCCATCCCTAGTCCTGGCAGGTTTAACTGCAGATACAAAATATAATGATGAAACTTAAAGATTACTGTTGATCAACAGCAAAAACAACAACATAACTAGGCCTATATTTCACTGACCAGATTGATTCTTTGTAACACGCTGTGGTAGTATGTTCCCAGGCTGGTCTCTCTTCCTCCAGGAAACATTGGAGCCTTCTTTTTTTTTTTTTTTTTTTTGAAGGCTAAAATCTGCCAGGTGTGTGCAGAGGCATTTTCTTTTAAATTTATGTAAATGCAACGATGTATGGCAACCTTTAATTTTTTGGTTTCCAACTGATCTGCCGTGGTTTTCCCTGCTTCCAGCTATTCCTTAAATTGTCTGAATGACTCGGACGCCATATTCAGAGATGGGCATAAATACATGGAAAAGTATTTAAAATAAAAATATAAAATACTGTGTGGAAAAATTTATTTAAATACAAATACAGTACTTTGTATTTTTAAAATACACAAAATACATGTGAAATTATCCATCCAGTGCAGGTATCCCTATTAAGGCCTTTCCACACTGAGCGTGATGCGACTCGCCGACGAACGGTGCTTTCACACCGAGTACCAGGGACGGACTGGGAGTAAAAAAACGGCCCTGGATTTTCTCCCAAATGGGCCCACCACAACTACAAACAGTCGCTATCTCACAATATTACAGGAATCCTATCGCATTTATGGCAAATAACATCACAAACCCATGGTGACCCTGCTGACAAAAACAATAGAAATCATCACAAAAATTTGAATGATTTCCACTAAAAATACCAGTACAAACATTACAAACCATCAACATTAAATAATGGTTTCCTGTAGTGTCTTTTGGGACATATTACATTAGATACATACATTACATATTATTTAATGGCTTTAATAAAAGCCATGAATAGAAGGTGACCAATTACCAGTAGAGACCAACAGGCACATTACAATTTTCATTATAACCAGTAAAAACATTACAAATTATTTGATGGTTTCTATTTTTCTTTTCTTTTTTCAACAGAGGATTGAAATAAGTGTATTATTGTATGAACTAAAATACTTGAAATCTACATAAAAAGAGCAGAATGCAAAATGTATATGACAATGATAAAAATAAACCTACATTCTAGAAACCTGAAACAGCAGAATTCTTCAATTTGAGTATTCGTGTGTGTGTGTGCCATGTTAATCAGACTAGGCTACTACATTTACTCAATTTTCTCCAATGTATATAACTCAATAGCTCTCAAATGTAACCCGTTGTAGAATCACTGTTGTCTCTTTATGAATGAATGGAATATTCATGCCAGACAATGCGGAGTGATAAGTAGCAGTGGACGCTCGGATTTTACTACAGTGCTATAGGCTACATGCTGTGTATAGTGAGAGAGGCGGGCAAAGGTAACCTGATGTGTAAAGGCCCTTTCACACAGGACGTGGCAAGCACTGCGCCTGCCGCTGGGTTCAGCGCAGCCCTTCAGGTACAAGGCGATTTGCGCTATGCTCGCCAGAGCGAAGTAGGCAGAGTTTTCAAATTTTTTTGCGGAGTTCTATACTTCTAGTCATTGGATTGTTGTTCCACCTTTCGGTCAGCAGCAAAACGTAAACACACCTGACATGCCAACTTGAATGGAGATGTGTCTCATGACACAGCTTTTCTCCCGATGTCCCTATACGACCGCAAACTTGTATCGTATAGCTCTGGAAATTCAGACACACAGAGAATCAGCTGTTCATCCATTTTGAGTTCGGCGCTTGTTTGGATGCCCCGTTTCTATTGGCCGCGCAGGGAAACGTCACAGAGCGCAGTGGCAAAAGTTGAACTATTTTGAACTTTGACCGCGGTGTTCCTGCTGGTGTTCACATCAATCCACAAGTCGTTCTTAAGCTATTTTAATTCAGTTCGATGTAAAAACAATCGGCTAAGTATGTCTTGCATCCTTTAATGTTAGCGAACACTGCAAATAAATTGGTTGCAAAACGGTTTCCACTCACGTTTAACTTTTTGTCTGGTTGCTACGGTCAGAAAAAATAAAATAAAAATCACATTACCTAGCCAATGATCACTAGATTTTATACAGATGTTATTCTGTAAATGGTGATCAGCACCCTATATAATGTGGAAGTTACTGCCTTTTGCCTTGGCGTGACATCTCACTTTTTGCAGACAGTGCAAAAGCAGAGCACAATATCAATATAGCGGTAAAAATCAAGTTTGAGATCATTTTCATTAAAACATCTAATTTCCAGATTCCCAGTGTCCTACCTATAATTTTTTTTTTTCTGTACAAATACAAATCTTTAAAGCCATTTTTCTAAGTTTCGAACTAGCGAGTTTCACACTCTGGAGCAGAGCGGCAATCCACCTGTCACTCAAGTGACCACTCCCTTAATTATGCAGAACTTTAAGGCTTAATATAATTTAAACGGATGAGTTATCAAAAAAATTCACCCCCCTCACAGTTGTCATGAAGGGCAAAATTAGCTATATAGACCAAAATCATTTTTTGCACCAGGCTGTAAACGTTTTTTTTCTGCTGTAAAGTTGGGCATTTTAACATGGGAGGTCTCCCTTTTGGAGCCAGCCTCCAGCGGCCAGTCGATGAATTGCAGTTTTAGTCACTTCCGTGTTGGCTTCGCGCGAGAGAGCAGGAGGTTGCCGCTTGGATGCGACCCTTCCCCTCTGTCCCACACGTAAATAATATTATGTAGTTTACATGATAAACAAGTTTTCAAGATGTGTATACGAAATAATTGCTGACCCTGTCAGGAAAAATTAGCCTATGTCTGACCCTTCTCACATTTTGTATGAGGAATATTCATTTTTGCCATCTAACAGCATAGATTGAATTGGCTGTTACATAAATCTTTTGTGTATCAGTCTGTAAAATTAATAAATCAAAATTGGGGCTTCAAACATGCCTCTCTGGGCTCTGGAAAATAGAAAGGACTCACTATTCTAATGCACTGTAGCCATGTGTTTGTATTAAGGTGCGTCTATTGTATTGTTTGTTTATCGATGTGAATTGATGTGAGACAAGCTGTGAGATCCAAGACAAATTTTGGAATGAATTCCAACAATAAAGTGTAATTGGATTGAATAATTGAATTGAAAAGTAATATTAAAGCTAACAAATTACTCTAGTTTTATACATTTAACAGACCTTTGAAGTTTGGGAAAAAACTAGTGGAAGTGATGTGTTTTCGTGCATTTTATTTTTTCATATGGTGATTGTGAAACATGAAACACATCACTTACATGATTTTATGGTGAAATTTGTTATTTTTAATGTTAATCGGGTCAATTTTGATCAAGAACAATGCACTGTGACTTTAATTCCGCGTACGCGGCACAGCAAAAATAGACTCGGCGCCAAAACTATCGCGGCACTGCCGCTTCTGCTCTACTCTGCTCCTGCTACGCGCTGCCGCCCTGCATCTGTGTGCGGTGTGAATGCTCTAATCTGTTAACATGGGCGCCGAAAAAAATACGCGCCGCTCACGCTTGCGGTGTCCCAGCAAACACAAAACGTTTTTACAACTTTTCACAATGTTGTATTTTGGTTGCAATTAGGTAATGTTTAAAAACGTTGTAAAAATACCAACCTGGAATGTTCTCTTTAAGTAGAAAAAAAAACGTAAATATCATGTTTGTCTACGACCAAAACGAAACCAGACCAAACTGCAACTTTTGCAACTGCAAACTGCAACTGCAACGTTGGAAAGAAATGTTTAAAAAACGTAAAAACAGTACCAAAATACAACCAGGCCAAATCTTGGCGCGCTAGCTACTTGTTTGATTGATAAATATCAATATCATGAATGAAAAGGGGTTTTTGTGTATTATTGTGGCAGCCAACAACAGCACAGCACATTTTTATATTTAGTTAAATATTCTTTTAAACATTTCTTAAAAAAAAAATACATGATGTTTTATTAACAAAGACTTAAGACCTAACTAAGACCGGTGGAAAATGAAAAGTTGTGATTTTCTAGGCCGATATGATTAAGAACTATACTCCCAGTCCGGCGTAATAATCAAGGAACTTTGCTGCAGCAGCAGGCGCAGTGATATTACGCAGCACCTGAAAGTAGTCCCCAGCTATATTATAACTAGTTACCTAGCTGGGGACTACTTTCAGGTGCTACGTAATATCACTGCACCTGCTGCGACAGCAAAGTTCCTTGATTATTACGCCGGAATGAGAGTATAGTTCCTAGCAAAATCGGACTAGAAAATCACAACTTTAAATTTTCCGCCGGTCTTAGTACATGATATAACTACAGAAGAGTCAAGTTTTAAATAGGAAAACTATCGAAACTCTTTGGTCATTTTTGAACACGATGCTACTGGTCTAATCGGATTCAATGATCTATGCTAAGCTATGCTAAAAGTGCTATCGCCAGACCCGGAGATCGGCTGAATGGATTCAAAAACGGTAAAACTCAACTTATTAACTCTGGGGGAGTTGGAGAATGAGCCTATTTCCAAAAAAAGTGGAGTGTTCCTTTAAGTGTGGTACCATTTAATAATACTTAAAACTGTTTTTTTTTTTTCTCCTTGAATAGATTGACCTGAAGAATGAAAGCAGAATCATGCTTGTAAATTTATAAGCATGCTGCCATGTGAAATGGCTCTATATCAGGGCTGACGAGAAAAAAAAACTAATTTCATATATTGTCTCAAAATAATTCAAGCACTGAACTATTTTTAAACACAAGAACCTTTTTAATTAGTGTGGCTGTTAAAAAGGCCCCGTATGCCATCTCATCAATTTAAAGGATTTTAATATTCAATACAACAGTGTTCAATATACGGCAGCCTATAAAAATAATAAACCAACATCATTCATTGATATTTTTTTGTAAATATTATAAACCATCATGTAATAAACATTTTAATATACATCACTAGATGTACTACATTAGACATTATAAACATTAAATAGTCAATGTTGAATGTCAAAACACACCTAAAAACTACTTTGAAGTAATACAAAAAGTATCCACATTTAATTGTACTTTCACACTTTTTAGTGGATGTCTAAATAAAGGTTACGTACACTCTTAAAAATAAAGGTGCTTAAAAGGTTCTTCATAGCGATGCCATAGAAGAACCATTTTTTTTAATAATCTGAAGAACCTTTCGCCACAAAGAACCTTTTGTGAAACAGAAAGGTTTTTCAGATGTTAAAGTTTCTTTATGGAACCATTTAGACAACAAAGTTCTTCTATGGCATCGTGAAGCACCTTCATTTTTAAAAGTGTAACTGATGAGCATTAACTTACTTGTTTGCTACTCACATTAGGATGTGGAATTTATTTTAAAAAACATGGTTTCCTTCATCTTAGGGGCATGACATTTTGTCATACTCTTGGTATTTGAAAAAATTGACCACACAATAAAAATGAATGGAAAAGGCAATAAAATAAGAATGCTTTCCACCTTTGACTCTTTCAAGAAAAATCCTCTGTTCTCATCCAAGAGCAAACTCACAGTGTGCTGGGTTCTATGTTGAGATTAAATTACAAAATTAACTCAAGTTGTCCCAAACCTGTATAAATTTCTTTATTCTGCTGAACACAAAGATGTTTTCAAGAATGTTTGTAACAAAGCAGATCTGGGCCACCTATCCTATGGCACATCTCCCACTAGAGGCAAGGAAGTTTGGCAGTACTGATGCTTGCAGTGCATTCCCATTTGAGAAATTGAAAACTTCAGATCTTAAACCAGGGATAGGCAACGTTGGTCCTGAAGTGTCGCTGTCCTGCAGAGTTTAGCTCTAACCCTGATTAAACACACCTGAACAAGCTAATCAAGGTCTTCAGAGGAAAATTTGATGCCATCAAATAAAAAGATGAATTGGATGAGTAAGGTTCTCCAGTGCACATCTCACTAGAAAAGAAGATGGGGAAACGGGTAAGATGTTTAATCTCATACTTTAAAATAATGGCCCGGTTTTACAGACGGGGCTTAGACTAAGCCAGGATTAGATCATAGTTCAATTAGGACATTTAAGCAATTTTTTTTATAAACGTGTTTAGAAAAAAAACATTACAAAGGCACTGATATATTTTAAGATCAGTCAGTGCAAGTTTCTTTCAGTTGAAACAGCTCAGACTTAATTTTAGTCTAGGACTAGGCTCAAGCTTTGTCTGTGAAACCGGAGGTATAAATGTTTTTGGGTTTTGTCATGAAAGCTGGGTCCAAAGCAAGCATGCAGGCTCTCCAATTCCTCTCCTGTTCTACTTTGGACTTAATTGCTGGACATAATACATATAACCAGACACAGTTCGGGGGTTGTAACTTGTAGTTTTGCGTTCTAAACTTGTAATTTTAGTTCATGCTGTCACCATTTGAACTAAATTAAAGTAATGCATAGCGATATGAAAATTTAAGAACAAGAGCTGTGCTATACTGCATCATTACACAAACAGACTACCCCGAGGAGGACAGTTTTCCGTCATTAATATCGTTTAGGCCAGGGCACAGACATCACCAAGAGTGAGCAGACGAGCAAGATCAAGTGAGTAGCTATTTCAGACTGTGTTCTCTTGCACTCCGCCATCTCACGATATTAAAAAATAAATAAATAAAAAACTTTGCGTGCTGTAGTTTACACAGGACTGGCGGGAAATGTGCAATGATACACCTTTATTATATGTTACGTGGTTTCTTTTGAGAGGATAACTGTTGTGTTCAGAGAAAGCACTGCCGCAGCGTGTTAATTCTTACACCACTATTGGGGTAGGGAGCCCCATCGCAGAATTATTATTATTTTTGGTCATTTAGTAGTATTACGCAAGGTATCATTATGTAAATGTACATTAAATTTGTCAAAAATAAAATATATTAAATTACAAACTTCTGTCAAATTCTTGGCAGCGAGCCTATATAAGCTGAGGTCTGTGACCATCGCGCACACAGTCCCGACTCACTTCTGAGAGGACCCCACACTGCGTTTTTTCTGAGGTAACGGTCTTAACAGTTTTATTTAAATTAATTTTAAAACATCAGCCACACAACAAAAAGAAATGGCATATTATGAAGAAAGTAATGATAATGATAATAATCGAATAAGAACAGTTTGAGAAAATTTTTCTCATGGTACAACGGCAGCTTTCACACATGATAAATAGTCCTAAATTGACGGACTGTCTTTTCCGGTAAATTTACCGCATTTACTGCTCACACAAACTGGGTTTCCATCTCTTTTTGTGCTACCTGTGAGTACACGATCCGTTCCACCTGCACGATTCGTTCTGCGCATGCGCGTAATTACGTAGTAGAAAACGTCACGCGACGAAACACTTAACAGCCAGGCGGCACAACTGCCGGCAGATCTTTGTAGGCTACATTGTGTTTTTCATTTAACAGTTCATGGCGGGTCTATTTTGATGTTTTTAAATGTAGCTTACGCTATGCATTACGATGTGTTTACGTGGTTGACAATCCAAAATAATAAAGGAGTTGTTGAACATGAACATACACGATTTTGGTTACATGTGGAATAAAGTCTTTCTGTCACTGTAAAACTTCAGTTTCCTCCATACTCCCCTTTGGGATGCATTGCTGTTTGGCATTAGGCCTACTTAACTTGCAGTGTTTCGATCTGAGGTCAGTAGTATCGTCAAAGACAGTTTGTGTCATTTTTTTTTTATTAAAAGCTGCTAATATTAGTTAGCTTCAGGTTGAGTGATTTTGTATTAGTATGGGTCTATATAGCCTAATATATCTATCTATATAATCTAAATGAGGAAAATAATCCCTTCAATGGTGTTTACAGAAGACAACACAATATGCATTTCTGCCTAGACTATCTGCACTTACATGAAGAAAGAACTACAAACAAGTCTGGGGAAACATTATAAAGTATTTCAAACTGACAATGGAAATGACTTGAAAGAAAGCATAGTATGCACACAGAAGTGACATGAGACATATTGGTGAGCTAGTGAACCAGAGTATTTTTAATAAGAAATGAGAAAAAAAGAAAAACAAATTGTCACACACACACTAACAAACAGTATGTGGGGTGCACAGTCACCCAGATATACTCTCACACACTAACAAACTGTATATGGGTGACTGTGCACCCCACATCCAGCATTTACTCTCAGGTTGAGGGTGTCTCTGCAAATAAGCATGAATGCTTCCATGTCCTGGATATTTTCAAAAATGAACATGAAAGGCTCCTTGGCATCCCACTCCGTCGACTCCTCCAGCACCCTCCATGCATTCATCTGGTCATCATGATCCATCAACATGAATGACGGTTCTTGCACCTGGCCAGTGAAAAGCCCAGAACTGTTCCTCACAATGTATTCCGCCTGGTACATATGTTTCAATGTGAGGGGCAGCTCCTCCACTTCTATCTGTTCCTCCTTTGATAAAGTAAAATATGATAAATTAAGACTACCCTACAACATAAGATGTTTTGTGTCTTTCAAAAGGGGCCTAAAGACATCTTTTCAGCATAAATTAAATAGTTATTATGAGTTATGGTTTGTATATTACAGTATTTTCATTAGACTATTGATTGCTAACCTTTGTATTGTTTTTATTTGTAAGCCACTTTGGACAAAAGCACCTGCTAACTCATATAACCATCTAATGCACAAAGAAAATACAGGTAGGTCTCCAAAAATTAGAATATTGTGGAAAAATTTGTCAATTTCAGTAATTCAATGTAAAACGTTCAACTCATACATTATATAGATTCATTAGACACTACGTGAAATATTTCTAGCCATTATTTGTGTTAATTTTGATGACTATGGCTTATAGCTAAAGAAAACCCAAAATTCAGTATCTCACAAAATTAGAATATCACAGAACCAACAAAAAACAAGGATTTTTAATACAGAAATGGCAGCCTTCTGAAAAATTTTTACGTATATGCACTAAATACTTGGTTGGGCCTTTGCATGAAATACTGCATCAGTGTGACGAGGCATGGAGGCAATCCACATGTGGCACTGCTGAGGTGTTATGGAAGCCCAGGTTGCTTTAAAAGCAGCTTTCAGCTCACCTGCATTGTTGTATCTCGTACCTCTGATCTTCCTGTTGGCAATACCACATAGATTCCCTTTGGGGTTCAGGTCAGATGAGTTTGCAGACCAATCAAGCACAGTGACTCCATGGTCATTAAACCAGGTGTTGGTACTTTTGGCAGTGTGGGCAGGTTCCAATTTCTGAAATTCTGGATATTTCAGTTTTTTATTTTTTATTAATTTGCAAAAACTTCTACAATTCTGTATCTTGCTGTCATTATGGGGTACTGAGTGTAGATTAAGGAGAAAAAAAAAATGAACATAAACGTCTCTAGGAGATGGCTGCAATGTAACAAAGGGTGAAACATTGAAAGGGGTGTGAATACTTTCCGGATGCACTGTAATAATGTATGTGCACTATTTGTTTAGCCTGTGTGCACTAAATGTAACCTGTCCCAAATGTCTTTTTATATACCTTAAATGTAACACCACTTGACCCATGGTGAAACGTTGTTTTGTCTCACTATACACAGTGTATATGGTTGAAATGACAATAAAACCCACTTGACATGAACTGTTGTATAAATCTATATAATGTATGAGTTTCAAGTTTTACATTGAATTACTGAATTAACAAACTTTTCCACAATATTCAAATTTTTTGAGACCTACCTGTATAGAATGCATACATGTCTGGTTAGTTTGGCCATACCTTGACTATTTGGGGTCGAGAAATCCTATAAATAGGTGGTAGGCTGCCTGCCATCAGCTGTTCTGCCGCCTCTGTCCAGAAGGCAAAGCGCTGTCCGAAGTGCTGCCCATGCCTTTTCAAAAGTCAGAGTATGGTACTTTTAATATAGCATAATTGTAAAGCAGACCAATGTTTTACTGCTTGAAATGTGTCCTACCTTGCAACTGACAATTTCTCCAGAATCTGGAGACACCACCACTTCCGAATAGATGGTATGTCAGCCTGTAATATTGGAGTCTTGCATTGTTTGTTTTTTAACATTCTTGGATACATACATTCCATGAATTACAACTTACATCCAAAAAGTGAAACTGGGCACCAGTACAGATGCAGAGGGAGTACTGTAAAAGAGAAAGATAATGATTACAGAGATTGAGTAGAAGTTGTATAAGTTTACCATAAGCATGAAGATCCCACAGCTCTGTCCATCTGACTGAACTGGAAATGGCTGAAAAGTAATACACGGTTACTCAGATGTGATGTTGACAACTATTGCAGTATATAGTATATAGTGTCCGCTGAGAAAAATGAAATGCCAAAATTACATAGTAAGCAAAGTTACATCAAAATCTTTGCCAGTCTTCTCCACCCACTCTAGCCACTGCTCCTGCAAGTTGTCTGGGAAAAAAAATGTAACTGTACACAAAGCATGTAGTGGCTTGCTGTTTGTGACCCCCTAGACCATGCTGGCAAAATGACAATATCTTTTGATTCCACATTGCCCTATGAAAAAAAAAAAATGTTCAGATCTCCTTGGATATATCTTCACTTAAAGAGATGTATCTGCTGGACTTGTCAGCACTTTATGCAACTTACCGGCAAACTAGGTTCCCTTAGTTTCCATGTAGGGACGTCATATAGGTCAGCAATGTGGACATCCATTCCCTGAATAAAATTGTATGTCTGCATTTCATATACATTTATGCCATGGTCTGTCTGAATACTCGATTAAATTTGCACAGGTAGTTCCAGGTCAGTTTAATCACGTTCTATATTAATGCGCTTCCTATAAACATTGGTAACCATAGTAACATCACAGTTTCCTTCCTATAGGGTTGTCCCATGAAAAGATATAACAGAATATTTGGAAAAATGTGAGGGGTGTACTCATTTTTGTGAGATACTGTAACGCAAATTTATGTGCAAGTCATCGAGGTAAATACAAATACATACCTGTCGCCTGGCTGCCTCCTCTACCAGCCTGAAGCACGCATTCCCAATCTGAAAGCACAGAACGTTTTGCATAATTGCAATAAAGGCATTAGAACCATCCAAACTCTTTACGGCAATATCCACTTACATTGCTCTCCACCTCCTCATCTAGCCCCAGGCTCCAAAAGTCCTCCCTTTGAAGACACACTGGGCCATCCAGAACAACAATTTATTTTGCTGGACGTGCTCTGTCCAGCACATAGGTCAGCTAGAAATAACAAAAAATATCCCTGTTAGGAATGAGCAATCATGCATTTATTGTTTGAAGCACACCAACAAGCTGTGCATGTGAACCATCCAGTTTAGTTTGGCACTCACCAGTTGTTCTTGCTGAGGACCCAACCTCTTGGACCACAGTGGACCATTATTGGCATACTGGTGGTCCACCAGTCTAATATCCTCTGCATCGTTTTGGCTGCCCTCAGATTCATGGCTATGGTCTACACAACAGGAAAGTAAAGACTAATCGTCATTGTCAAGTGTCATGTTTATATTTGCTATGTCACCAAGTAGGTTTGCTACATTTTGATTGAATCTTGGTGGACTAACATAAGAAAACTGTCCAACGCCATCAGATAAAGATGCCAGGACAACAGCCAGACACCCCTTAGAGGGCAAGAAGAAGGCCTTTGGTAAAAAGCCCGGGAAGGACAGGACTTCTCATTGGTCAAAATGCAGTTTCTGCCCTTCACCCACCAATAGATTGATTCCTAAAGTTTTGGCCTGTGACTGCCATAAAAATTCCTTAGGACCTCTGGATGCAGCAGCAGTGGATGAAACAAAGAGAGATCACAGAGTTCCATCCAAATCCATTCATAACTATGTTCTCAAACCTTAAACTGATGCAAACTACAACACACACATCTCATACTTATTCAGAGAAATAAGTATTCTTAGTGACAGCGACGTGTAGTGCAACATCTTACATAAACTCAGCTGTTAATGGACAAATGAATGCATGCATGACAGTTCAATCTTCTTCCATCATGTTTGGACTTAATGTGTTCATAACATTGCCAAAGGTATTCTGGTTGTGGTTTGGTAAGTGAATGATGCATTGGTAAAACTTTTGTGACACTTTTCTAGCTTTGTGTTTGGACTATGCAAATAAGTTCCACAGGAGGAAAGAAGGGTGGGCCACACCGTGTCTCCTCACTCTGATGGAAACAGCCAATCACAGCATGGAAATGGAGAAGCGCCAGATTGCAATCTCCTCCTCATCGAAAAGAGATAAAGGTACCTTCCCAAAAGACACTCCTAGTTTCTGAGTCTTCGTTTTTCTGAGTCTTCAGCCTGTTACAACCAATTCTGAGTCTTCGTTTTCGTTTTCGTCTGAGTCCTGTTACCAGGAAGACAGTAACAGATCAACCAGTTCTGAGTCTTCGGCCTGTTACAGGGAAGACAGCAACAGATCAATCAGATCTGAGTCTCCGGCCTGCAAGGGTGAGACACTAACATCTGTACATCTGTAACAAGGTTAAGCTCCAGCGAGCCAACCTTCACTCCAAGGTACCTTGGCTTGCGTGTGCCAGATTCTAGGACCCTTTGGTGCTCCAGGAGATCAGCATCCTCCAGCGCTTCGTGTTCAAGGTTGACGAAACTGATTCCTGTTCCTTTCCCCTCTGCATTGTTACCAGCACAACCAGTGGATGAAGTCACCGCCACCGGACTGCTCACTCGACCACAGAGAACGTAACTATCACTTATCCAAACCTCTTCCAGAGACCTTGGCATTGTTGTATATTATCACTATATGACTTTTCTAATTTACATTAGATATTATATAGCCGATTGCAGTTTATAGCAAATCTTTCATGTATTTGTTTGATGCATAATAAGGTTCTTCACCTTATTTCTTTCAGAGTAGCAACAGTTTATCTTTCCAGATAACGTAGCTCTGACATTGCAACACCCAACATAATCACTTGCATTTTATGCATCTTATGCACTTTATTCCTATTTCATTTATGGTATTCGTTTAGTAGTTGTTGATTAATAAATTCTATTTTATTACACTTGTGTCTTCCTTATGTTGATGATACAGAAAGAGGTTCTACAAGTTAGAGATCCCACCAATCTTTCTTATGTGATGTACTCATAACCACACCTTAAGTGACACGTGATCCAAATATCATAACGTCATTGGTGACGCGAGTACCCATCACTACACCATTTTGCCTCCCTAGGTTGGCGAAAGCAAAAATCACTACACACACGTGGTCAGAATTGTTGGTACCCATGGAAAAAAAAATCACAAAAATCTAATGTCCAACATGTATTTGAGAAAAACATTTATTTCATAATAAGATTTTCCCACATTTTAAATTGTTTTAGTTCAATGAATGGTTAGACTTGTGTGAATTTATTTAAATAAAAGATCAAAAGGATTAATGCAGATTTATTGATCATATTTACCATGGGTACCAACAATTCTGACCACGTGTGAAGAGTTCAGATGCAAAAGCCTCCAAGAAAATTTACCTTGATCTGATGTTGATCTGCTACAGAAACCATGCAATGAAGCGAGATGTAGTTTAATCCAGTTCGTCAACAAGTTCAGATTTTTTGTCAAGGAGTAACATGATTCTACAGAAAAGAAGAAAAAAATATGACAGAATTTCTATAGGTTTGCTGAAAACATGATACAAAGCTAACATTGTACAATTATTGATACGGTGTTGTAATTAGGGCTGGGTATTAGAAACAATTTTTTGATTAGACTTCAATTCATTGGGTTCCATTTGATTCCAAACTAAATTAAAATTTAGTATAGATTCATTTCGATATATCAGGTACAGTATACATTTTTCAAGGGAAAAAAAATATCTTAATGCTGTAAAACTATTCTTTGAATCCTTTCAGCTGGAACATTATTTTAATTGTCAAGTAAACAATTAACTGGTTTGTAAACATTTACATGTAATGGATTTTTTTATAGTAAAAATAAGAGTTAAAATATAATTAATATGTAATATAGTTTAAATCCTCCTTTTTCATTAACTGTGAATGTTTTCCTCTATGCTGCTCCAAGAATGTTTTTTCAAAGTTTTTTCCAAATTAATTTTATTTTCATATGCATTACATACCATTATCATAAGAATGCTAGGTTACACTTTATATTAGGTGGCCTTAACTACTGTGTACTTACATCAAAAAATAAGTACAATGTACTTTTTGTGTTCATACTGTATTGCAAAACACTACTGCTGCTATTGAGGTGGAATACGGTTAAGGTTAGGGACAGGTTTGGTGGTATGGGTAGGTTTAAGGGTGGGTTAAGGTGTGAGGGATGGGTTGACAGTGTAATTATAAATGTAATTACAGAAATTAATTACAGATGTAAGTACGTATAGGTATTTTTAAAAATATAAGTACAATATAAAAACATGTATGTACACAATAAGTGCATTTTATCAAATGATTAATATGTAAGTACATAGGCCACCTAATATAAAGTGGGACCGAATGCTAAACTTTATATTCATAAGAATGCTAAAGTTTATATATAGATTACTGAACATAAATGTAGGAGCCTGATGTTAGGTGGCACTAAGAGGCTTTTGCATCTGCATCTGAAGTCTTTACACACACACAAAGCTGTGCGCACGTGCGTGCAACATACACTTATACATACACTATTTATTTATTTATTTTTTTTAACACTTGCTTATAACACAGTCTATACTTTTCTTCATTTCCAGCTCTGTGTTTGTACCACTTCGGTTCCAGCAGTTCAGCTGCATTTGTTCTTCACTTTTGACAATAGTAAGTACATCTTGCATTTTAAAAATCACACTAAATTCAAGTCAATTATGTACAGTAGTTAACCCCCATTCTGTAGAAAGGCTCACAATTCATTTACTGTATTGTGCCTATTCAGAAAACATATTTATTCAAAGAAATACCTGTAACACTAATCCTAGCCCTAAATGAATATCAGAAAATATCTAGTGAAATTAGGCAATGAATCTTGTTCTCTCTCTGATTTAAGCCATGGACAGGAAGAGTAAGAAGAGAGAGTATGACAGGGAGTGGGTTTCTTTGAAAAGACTAAGTAAACTACAGAGAAAAAGAGAGAATGCAGAAACTTTAATGGCAGCCAAACAAGTTGAAACTGCAGACACAAATATGGAAATCATGGAAAAACACGAGAAACATGGAATAATGGAGACTGATGAAAATGTAAAACTGAATTTGGAAACAGAAAACATCTCTGAATATTCAGATGTTTCTGAACAATTTTCAGATAAAGACTCTCTGGAGATGGGTGATTCAAATTCAAATATAGCAAGGGAATTGTCCATAATGCTATAGATGGTCTTCTGAAATTGTTAAAGAAACATGGAACAAAAGACCTTCCATCATGTTCAAGAACTTTGCTTGACACTCCAAAATCTGTAAATATTCAACAGAAGTCAGGAATGGAGTATTTCTACTTTGGAGTAGAAAAAAATGTTAAAAAAAATAAATAAATAAATAAAAAACATTCACATGCAGAAATACTCTGTCGAAACAACTGCGAGGATGGATATCTTGGAGTTGAGATTTAATATCGATGGCCTCCCACTGTTTAAAAGTTCAAAAACTTGTCTTTAGCCAATTCTTTGCAGCACCAACCTAAAACCAACAGATGTATTTCCTGTGGCCATCACATGCGGAAATTCAAAGCCCTGTGATTTGGAATGTTTATGCGACACAGTCGAGGAAATTCTGAAATTGGAGAAAGACGGTCTGTGGTACCAAGGAAAACACAATTTGAAAAAGAGAAGACAGTTGCAATTGTGTGTCGAACTTGGATTGTGGCAAATGGAAATGTACGCAAGTATTGCTAATGCTTATGGTTTGTTAAAAAAAAAAAAAAAAAAAGACTTTTCAGTTTCTGACTGGTTTGTGATTAGGTATTTGTCTAAATGAACAAACAGGTTTTGAGCTGCTACTGGCCTCCATCTGAGCCAACAAAGAAGGCAAAAATGGAGAACTGCCAGATAAGAAGACATGGAAACTTTTCAAGATAAGAATTATAGAAAAATCCTTTACGTGTAAAAGAAAATTATGAAATTGTAATTACAATGAACACCTGCTAAAAAACATATTTCTGAAATGAAATTATGACAGTACACTTAGGCTGATGATACACGAGGCAACATTTTGAGCATTTTGCGAGGCAATTTTTTTTTTGGAGCAATGTTGCTTGGGCACTTCCCCATTAAGAATGGGTAACAAATTTCTATCTGGATACTTTAGATTGGTTGTGAGAAACGTGTCTCACCTGGTTGCCCGTTGATGGTAACATTACTCGAAAGGTTGCCCAATGTATCCTCAGCCTAAAGCCCCGTTCACACTACAAGCGACATGCAGCGACAAAGCGACGCGATCCCATTCATTTCAATGGAGAGCTGGCGATTTCCGGCGACACGAGCGACAGCGACCGGATGGGGCATGTCCAGCGACGCGACAAAGTTCAGAATCCTTCAACTTTATGCAAATGAAGAGCGACTTTCGGGAGCGACAGCCAGTAGCAAAGAAGACGGTAGCGCTCATGTGATCATTCTCCTTTCAGCTCCAGCAGTGACGGAAAGATGGAGGAGAAGTTGATTCTTTCCGTTAGCAATTGTCCTGTTTTATACGACATGTCCCTGCCCACATACAGGGACATAAATGTAAAAAATCAGGCGTGGAAAGGGGTGTCTGAGATCATGGGGATTCCAAGTAGGTTTTTAATCAACAAAAACTAAATGTGTTAAATGTATGACAACAGACAAAATCATAAATGATCAGATAGCAAATAAACATACCATATTAAAAAAAGAAAAAGTGGTTCAGCTGCTGATCCAATAAAACCTTGGAGGTACAGTGCCATCATGGGCTTCCTCAACCCCTTTATGGAGTACAGAAGCATGAGTGGAAACATGTCCCAAAGGGTTGGGGAGCCCACTGTGGCAACTGAACTCCAAAGCCAGGCAGTGCCAGTCAGACAGCCAGCCGATCAGGAAGAACCAGCCAGCCAGCCACAGTCACCAGACAGCCAGATCCCACAAGCAGCCAGCCGAGTGAAACCAGCAGCCAGCTAGATCCAGGCAGACAGGGAAAGCAATTAAGACAGGAGGAAGAAAAGTCTCCCCAGGGCATCTCAAAAAGGCACCTTTAACTTTTTTTGAGAAGCGTCTTCTCTCTGCTCTAAATAGGGCAGAGGCATCACCATCTCATCCCCAATCTCATCTCCCATCAGCATCTGATGATCCAGATGGACATTTCCTCCGGAGCCTGTTGCCACAAATTTAAAAATCTTAATTCGAGAAGGAGGGAAAAGGTTAAATTTGAAATGCACAGAATCATCTTTGAGGCGCAGTGCAGCCAGGACCAGGAGCAGAGCATGGTACAGCTGACACAGCCATGAGGGATACCTTTGTAGTCCTGTACCCTGCAGCTAGAGTTATATTATGTGTTTAGTGTTCATATTCTTGGTGTTTTTTGCGGTTTATGAGAGCGAGGTACAGCTGACAAGGTCTAACTTTCTATGTTTACTATTACTGTTTACCCTCATGCAGTCTCATGCCGTTCTGAAAAAAAAATGATATATAAATTAACATGTTAACTTTAAGGCATTTTTTAAAATAAATTAGTTTCAGCCTTTTCAATGTTTCTTTTTGAGATTATAGTTAAGGGGTCTTTAGTGTCACATGATCCTTCAGAAATCATTCTTATGTGCTAATTTGCTGCTCAAGAAACATTTATGATTATTAGCAATGTTGAAAACAGTTGTATACCATTTTTAGGATTCTTTCATTAATCCAACGTTCAAAAGAACAACAATTATCTGAAATAGAAAGCTTTTGTAACATTAAAAAATGTCTTTCCTGTCAATTTAATGCATCCTTGCATCCTTTTTTAAAAATCTTACTGACGTCAAACTTTTGAACAGTAACGTAAAATGTTGCAAAAGCCTTCTATTATGTATATATTTGGGGAAGGTGAGGTATATCTAATAGCATAGCCAGGATATAATTATTTCAAGAAATGATGGAAACACATGGAAACATTGCAATCGGGAGGTTTAGTTTGGATTCAAGGATTAATGTTTCCTCGATCAGGCCGTTCCACCATCGGATCAGGAGACAGTGAGGAAAAGATGACACAATAAAAAAAAACAGGCAATGCACGAACATGTGGCACAATCCAGGAGCTCAGAACAGCCCCACATTACAGCCTGTGGACAGGAAGAACAAAAACAACTTATCAGAACATCAAGCATGTCGTAATGCTCACAAGGGGAGGGGAGATATGACAGAACCGAACTCATCCGCTCCGACCGTCTCTGCAGAGCCCTGCTGCGTTTCTGCATCACCTTTTGCTTTTTTTGTAATTGCTGGGATGTTCTTTTTATTTGTTTCCAAAAAAAATTATATTGCCTTTAGGCACGTTAAATATCCAGTAAATATGCTAAAAGCCTAGCCAACGTCCAGAAAGTATCACATATGACGTGATATTTACGTTTTTAGAAGGTGCCTAGTAACGTTAAAACAATGTAAAAAAAAAACAAAAAGTTTTCGCAACATTGTGAAATTACGTACTTAAAACGTAAAAAAATCCCGACATTTGTCGTATTAAATATGTCGGGGAAAAAAACGTTATCACAACCTTTTCACAACGTAAAAAAAACGTTGATTACTGAGATGGCGCATTCGGACGGGACTAAAATAACTCAGGAGCTCTGGTAATAATTACTTTACCCCACCTCTCCATGTAAAACTAATCCCGTCCGAATAGGGCTTTAAGGGCTAATGGCTACCACAAAAAATAACTGATAACAAATTATTCTTACACAATACTGCATCCATTTCTTCAAAATATGGGGACTTCCTCGGATCTCTGCCAGTCCGTTTGTTGTGCTTAATGCAGTATACTTTCTTTTCAGGTAGTCGATTCTCTCTTTCATTTTTCCCCAGCAGGGGCGGATCTACCGGGGTGGCAAATGCCACCCTAAGAAAAAGCTGTGCCACCCCAGAATTATCACAGAATAAAATATAAATGTAAGCAGTGCTTCATGTGCTACTCGTCAGCCGCGGTGATGACACACACACACGCAGCGCGTCCAGTGGAGTCGGCTTTAACAAATGACTCTTATGAACCGGTTCTTTTTGAGTCGAAAACACAAAGCGCAGCCCATTCACTATAACGAATTGTTTGTACATTTGTTCGTGAATCTGCTTCTCGGTTTATTCAGAAGTCCTCTGATAAATCTAATCCCGTCTATATATATATATATATATCTGAGATTCATCCCGTGATTGTTTGGTGATGGATTCTCCGACCGCTCGCGCCACTCTCATCAGATATAGAGTCCTTTCTGCCACATCGGACAAAACAATAACATGAAATCGATAAGAAGATGCTGATCACGAAAACTAACAGCAGAGTTAGGTAAGAATCTTGTATTGCAGTTTTCTGGATTGTTAACATGATATAACTGATTTTAGTTGGCCCATTTTCCCAAATCATTAATTCAGTTCTCAAAACACAGACTCGTTTCTCAAAAAGTTGAACAATGAGTAAGTTAAACATTAGGCTGCAAAACTGATGACATCGATCAGAATCTGCATCCTAACAACAGAGAGAGGAAGAGAGCATTCAGTATAATTACAGTACAGTACCAGTACATTAGATGATGGGAATTTCACTCTTCTATATGTACAGTAAACTGTAGCACATGTTGTACAACATGTGACTGTCAAATTTCATTTGTAACCATTTTTTATGTGTACTGCATGTTTGCAGATCTGAGAAATGACTTGAGATAGAGCTAGTCTTGTGTCAGGAGACCAGGAAACTGCTAAAGTACTGTATACTGTAATGAAATTTGACCAAATGTGCAGAGGATGCTGATTTAATTATTATTACTTATTTTGTACTGTACTATATTGTGGTGCATATCCAAGTTCATATACAATTATTTGGTATTTGAACTTTTCTAGTGTTTTTCATATACTGCGAGATTATACTGTTGCTAGACTATTGATATTAGTGCTCTGGGTGATTACAGACATCCCCACCTCTGGTAATAACAGAAAATCAAACATTGTTTTGAAAACTGATCCAGCTTCAATGCTTTGATATTATTGTATTTCTTTCTAATGTTAGGAAATTAAAAAGTGTTACTCTTAAACTTGCACTAAAACGTGATTTATACCATCTAAGTAGCCTATGTAATATTAATAGAGTCGCATGTCTTCTTCAGTGATACAAGCTCAGAAACATTTACAACCTCTTAAAGTTTTTTATATTGTGTATTGACTTGGTGCCATGATGGATATTGAAATGTTATTTATTTTTCATTTTAAACAGTATAGATGATTACTTAATGGTAATGCAATATTTGTGAACACAACTGTGCTCGTCAGACAATAAATCCCCCAAAAATATGCATGGGGGCTTGCTTTGGAGTTGCCACCCCTCATAGACCCCATGCCACCCCTTTGCCACCCTAAAAATTATTTTCTAGATCCGCCCCTGTTCCCCAGTCCCCAAAATCTTCCTCGACTTTTGGAGATTTACTTACAACAATTCGATAAATCTGTTCCCAAATGGTGTGGTTATGCAACGTGGTCTCAAATTGTTTTTGAAAGCGATGCTCTGCCCAAACCGAAATTAAACTCAGCGTTTCCTCCCTGGTCCAATTTCGCGTTTTCTTTGTTGGTGCCATGTTGCGCGTTTGAACGTGATGTTCAGGAAGTAACGTAAATCGAGTTACCCCTCCCACTTCTTATAGTTTTACTGAGATTTCTAATCCCGTGTCAAGTATATTAATATTACAGACGTCCTGTGGTAAAATTACATTACCCCATCTACCCCTGTAAAACTAATCCAGTCCGAATAGGGCTTTTGTTCCATGTCAGTAGTTCCTGTTTTCACCTCACGTATTATGCTGATGTTTTCAGATTTCCTGTAAATTGCCACTTAAAGCTCATTTAATGGGTATCAACAGACGGAGAGTATTTGTTACTAATCTGTACATTTCTGTTTTATGCTTTCAGCTGTTTTTCTTACCATTATTTATACTTGGTAGAATTCACATCACATTATTTTCTTTTCCAAATTTCTAGATATCTGCAATTAGTATAAAAACAAACCCAGTAACTGATACATTTTTTTTGGTTTTGGCAGATCAGCTCTTCCCACAACAATCATGTCATTAGTCAAGCTTCTACTCTGTATATTATTTTGCCAACATGCATGCGCATATTCGTTTAAATAACTTTTTAGTTGCAATGAATGAAACTGTTCTCTCTCTCTCTATAAAGTGTTACAAGAAATATGGTCAAGAAAAAAAGGTGGGACACTCTGCAGTAAAATTGGCCCATATAAATTATTTACATGGGATATTGAACGCCTTAGACCTGGGGAATTGCTCGAAAGTGAGGTAGGTGATGCAACTTATTCATATTTTTAAATTTGCAAATTGTGTTACTGCTTTTGTAAAAAAAAAAAAAAGTCTTCTAGGCATAAACCCATACTCCGTAAGGGTATGCTTTGTGTAAATTTTGTTTTATTTGTTTTAGGTTATCAATGCATAATTGTCCTACCTCATAAAATATTATGCTGGCAAGGCATATGTGCTTGATTCCTTTCAAGCAACAAGTATTTGGCAAGGCAATCCCAGTTTAATGAAAACGGTAAAAATATATATATTTTTGCTGTGAGAGAACTGGTGAACTGAACTGTTGTTACAATGTTCCATTGCATCTCTAGATGAATCCAGGGGCGTATGATGTTCTTATTGGGACAGTTAATGAGAACAATCACTGGACGCTCCTGGTCTGTTTCTTTCCATTCTTGTCCTTCACTGTAAATTAAAATTGTTTAAATTCAGAGCAAGATTCATGCATAATTATTTTTGCAGGTGATATATCCTAAAAAACTGAGAATACTGTACCTAAATTCGCTCGGTGAAAACCAAAGTAAACTGGAACACTGTAAAAAGGCTGTAAGGTCAGTACAAATATATGCCCTTCTTATACATTTTAATTGTTAGTCTGATTATTACTTTTTATTAACATTTTAAATATTTCTAATTCAAACAAAGCAAATTTATGGCCACAAAAGGAAATCTTGGGGAAAAGTGGGAATGTACCACACTGCTTACAGAAAGATGACCATTCATGTGGGGTATTTGTATGCAAAGTACGTATATATTTAATGAATATTTTTCATTATATCATTTTGTAGTTTGCAGAAGCTATTTTAAAAGGAGGTAATTTGGAGTTTGAAAGCACAGTGGCCAACATAAATGTCATTCGCCAAGACATAGGCCTTTGCTTTCTACAAGAAACAGGTATATATAATGTAAATATATATAATATAAAATGGACCATAAAGTACAACTGACACATTCTTTCACCAATATTATGTGCATCACTTTGCTTAATTTATTTCCACAGAGGACCTCTCTGAACTATGCTTGGCCTGTGGAGACAAATATCCATACACAGAAGACACTGAGGACTCTTGGGTCTGCAAATTAGCAAACTGTTCTTCGTTTCACCCTGCTTCAAAACAAGTTATAACGTCAGTGTCTCTTTCAGATTCAGTGTGACAGCTGCAATGGATGGTTTCACTGGGAATGTGTAAACCGACCCAATATAAAAGATTGTTTTGTTTGTCACGGATGCCAAGGCCCTGCTTAACAATGCATTTCACTCTGTTTGCTTCATCAGAATGCATATTATCTGAAGATGTGCATTCTGATGAAGCAAACAGAGTGAAATGCATTGTTTTGAGTAATTATCCAATAAATAAGAGGGAAAAAAGTTGACCCGTCTCCTCTTTTATGAAAGTGTAAATAGAAGCCTATTTAAAATCACAATCATAATGCTCAAAGTAGGCTAAGTGTATTGTGTCAATATGATCCAAGTGTAATTGTGGTTAAAAACGGGCAAGAAATAACACAAAACAACACCAGAGAACATTTAAAAATGTTTATTTAAACATGCTTGTTAGCTAGGCTACATTTGTGTTTTAGTCATTCTTGCTAAAGTTGCGTTTCTGCATCACCTTTGCTTTCTCTGTGCATAGTATAGTCTAAAGTTATTTTTATGTGATTGCTGGGATGTTCTTTTTATTCGTTTCCAAAAAAAATTTTCATTTTATCAAAGTGACTTGGCTCAATAGCTGCAGCTGTTAGATGGGGAGCTAATTTTAATGCCATTTCTTCCTGAAAGGCCATTAAATCCTTAATAGGGACCACTGAAACCTCATTGGACGGGAGATTCTCTCTCTTCACAACATCTTCAGGAATTTTAAACACCTGTCCACGGAGGAGGGCACTTTTAAGATTTTTCACCACATTTGAGACATCAGGCATGAAATAAAGACGCCTGTCTGGTGTTGCTGGATGTGGCACAGATGTTTTTGATGTGGTCAACCCCAAAGGATTTCCACATCAGAATCAGAATCAGAATCAGAATTAGCTTTATTCGCCAGGTGTGCGCAAACACACGAGGAATTTGTTGTGGTTTTAAGGTGCTCCTGGTACATACATACATACATACACATCTGACATGAGAACAGAAGAACATTTAAATAGTAAGACTTAACAATGGATAATAATCATAATAATAATAATAATAATAATAATAATAAGTATGAATCTGGAACAGTAGATTTATGTACAGATTTGTGCATTATTTACTCTATATACAGCTGTATAAATAAACAGATATGTATGTGTATTTACATAATACTTGAGAGGGAGGCAATAATTAAAGATGGAGAATGAATTACAGAATGAATTACAGAACACCGGTAATGATTCATGTGTTAGCTGTTTAAGCTGGAGATGGCATGGGGGAAAAAACTGTTTTTATGCCTAGATGTTCTAGTGCACAGAGATCTGTAGCGTCTGGCTGAAGGGAGAAGTGCAAACAAGTTGTGTCCGGGGTGAGAGGGGTCTTTGATGATGTTACCTGCCCGTTTCTTCACTCTGGAGTTGTACAAGTCTTGAAGGCTGGGCAGGTGCACACCAATGATCTTTTCTGCTGTCCTAACAGTCCGTTGAAGTCTTCTTAAATCTGATTTGTTGGCTGACCCAAACCAGACAGTTATGGAGGAGCACAGAATCGACTCAATAACAGCTGAATAAAACTGTTTCAGCAGCTCCTGTGGCAGGTTGAACTTTTTCAGCTGACGAAGGAAGTACAACCTCTGCTGGGCCTTTTTCACGATGGAGTCAATGTGATTGTCCCACTTCAGGTCCTGAGAGATGGTTGTGCCCAGGAACCTGAATGACTCCACTGCAGCCACAGTGCTGTTCATGATGGTGAGTGGGGGGAGTGCAGGGGGGTTTCTCCTGAAGTCCACTATCATCTCCACAGTTTTGAGCGTGTTCAGCTCCAGGTTGTTGTGACTGCACCAGACAGCCAGCTGCTCAACCTCTTGTCTGTAGGCAGACTCGTCGCCGTCCTGAATGAGGCCGATGACTGTAGTGTCATCTGCAAACTTCAGGAGTTTGACAGAGGGGTCTTTAGAGGTGCAGTCATTTGTGTAGAGGGAGAAGAGTAGTGGGAGAGAACGCAGCCCTGAGGAGCTCCAGTGCTGATGGTGCAGGTGCTGGATGTGTTTTCCCAGCCTCACTAGCTGCTGCCTGTCTGTCAGGAAGCTGGTAATCCACTGACAGATGGAGGTGGGTACAGAGAGCTGAGTCAGTTTGTTCTGAAGGGTGTCCGGGATGATGGTGTTGAAAGCAGAGCTGAAGTCCACAAACAAGATCCTTGCATAAGTCCCTGGTTTGTCCAGATGTTGCAGGATGTAGTGCAGTCCCATATTAACTGCATCATCCACAGATCTGTTTGCTCGGTAAGCAAACTGTAGGGGGTCCAGCAAGGGTCCAGTCATGTCCTTCAGGTGGGCCAACACCAGTCTCTCAAATGACTTCATGACCACAGACGTTAAAGCAACAGGTCTGTAGTCATTAAGTCCTGTGATTTTTGGTTTCTTGGGTACAGGGATGATGGTGGAACATTTGAAGCAGGAGGGACTTCACACAGCTCCAGTGATCTGTTGAAGATCAATGTGAAGATGGATGATAGCTGGACAGCACAGGCTTTGAGGCAGGCTGGAGAGACACCGTCTGGGCCTTTGGCTTTCCTTATCTTCTGCTTCCTGAAGACTTTGCATACATCATCTTCACAGATCTTGAGTACAGGCTGAGAAACAGTAGGGGGGAGGGAGGGTGAGGGTGTGAATGGCTGTGCTGTGAGACGGTCGGAGCGGGTGTGGGGTGTCAGACCAGTCTTTTCAAACCTGCAGTAAAACTCGTTCAGGTCTTCAGCCAGTTGTTGATTGGCCTCAGTGCTGGGGGATGGGGTCTTGTAGCTGGTGATGGCTTTCAGGCCTTTCCACACTGATGTAGAGTCATTGCTTGAAAGCTGGTTTTTTAGCTTTCCAGAGTAGTTTAATTTTGCCACTCTTATCTCCCTATTCAGTGTGTATTTGGCCTGTTTGTACAAGGCTTTGTCCCCACTCCTGTAGGCGTCCTCTTTGGCCTGGCGAAGCTGTTTGAGTTTTGCACTGAACCAAGGTTTGTCATTGTTAAATGTTAAATAAGTCCTGGTGGGTACACACATGTCCTCACAGAAACTGATGTAGGACGTCACGGTGTCAGTGAGCTCGTCCAGATCAGTAGCTGCAGCCTCAAAAACAGCTACTTGATTATGGCCTGATTAGGGCGACCCACACACATGGCCTGATTAGGGCGACCCATAGCAGTGGTAACATCAAGCGCATGTAGCCCTATGGATGCTGCCCTCTTTACAATTTCAGTAATTATTGGCCTGTACTCTTCTCCATTGGTAGAATTGCCACTACTTGTTTCCACCGTGTTGTGTTTCCAGCCAACATAAACACACAAGCATGTGTTGCTACCCCTGTGTGACCTGGTAAAGTCACATCACCATAGAGTTTGCCTGTCAGCATGTGCAGCGCCACACTTGGAGTGATGGCCATTTCATCCAAGGACAACACACACTCCCTTTCAAGGTTTGTCAATCCATCCACCTTCAGTTTTAGGAAATCAAAGACCTCCGTTAACACACCTGCCCCAAACGAACACATCCCATCCTCCTTTGCAGGGTTCTGATTGCTGGCAGGGGAATCTGCATTCCCTGCAGGGTCTTGCAACCTGTTGGACCAGCTGTAAAATGTATTTTTAATGCCTTCCTAATTGTTTCATTGCTCCATTTCATCCCTTTTGTGGTTATTCTGATTGGCTGGCAGGTGTTGATTAAATTCGTTGAACTGCAGGTAGTTCCAGGTCAGTTTAATCACGTTCTATATTAATGCGCTTCCTATAAACATTGGTAACCATAGTAACATACAGTGACAGTTGAATAGTAATACAGGTGCAAATAACCATCATTTTTATCGTTCCGGTCAAATATTGCAGCGCAAATATTATTAACATCTTTAATATGTGAATGCTGGCAAATGACCATGGCATAAACGGGATAATCAACGGCTAGCATCGTGACCGCATCACCACCTCAGGTGTGCATTATTTTTCTAATAATTCAACGGCCCGTCATCAATTATACATACATATTTTATGTTTACAGGCGTCTTTTGCTAAGTACTATGAATGAAGGCCAGTATCACCAATACCAATATTGCTACTGATGTCTCTTAATTTTTCTGTTTCTGGGAAATTAATTATAGCCATTCAACATTACAGTATCTTTGAAAGCCATTTTTAAAAAATATTTAATAGGCTTTAAATGAACTTAAAACAATCTGCACATACACATTATCATAAACATCAGATTTAGCTGTGCCTTTAATAGCAGCAGGGCTCAACACTAAGAGATACTAAAGAAACAAAATAATAAAATGTAAAATAACACTAAATAGTCTTCACTGTATAGCTACACTGAAATATAGCTACATATTAATTAGCAATAAAGCTACATTTTATTTATTTTATTTTTAGTTGTCTTCTGTGCAACATTGACAGACTGCAGCAGGTATATTAGTCTGCTGTCACATTTATGTTCATTTAATATATTTTATTTCAGTTAAGATTGTTCTTATGGGAATTCGCCGGATAAGACGCAAAACTAAGTCAGCAGTCAAATGGGTACTGGCGCATGTGAAGCGCATGGGGGCATACAAATTGCAAACGTGAAGAATTTTATTTTCATTTCATTTCACTTGTTTGGGATGGCTTTTCCTAAGATAATACAGCATCATCATGCTGCTGCTGTGCCGTGCGCTGACAATCACCTGTCACCTGTCGCTCTCCTGTCTTTTCTGAAAGACATAAAGATGAAATTAGTCACTAATATTTCACTTTGGCCCTCAGTTACCATTAAATTACTTAAACCGCAATAGACATGACTCAATTAACATACAAGTGTAAGAAAATAAAAGGTGGGTAACGGTAGTTATTAATTAATCTTAAAATATTAGCAGGTTTTTCTATTTAAAAAACGACAATGTTGTAACTACATACATATAATACACCCAACATGTGTATGTACTAGTATGTAAAAATTGTAAATCAAATCATGTATTGAGTACTAATTACCAAAAATCGCAGATCTGTCTCTAGTACTATTTGAATTGCCTGCAAGCACTTCCTGAAACTATTTAGAGTATATGTGAATCACGTGACGATCAAGCATTTTGGACTTCCGTTGTCGCAAGTCTGTCTCTCTATGGCTCTGGAGGTGACGTCAAAATAATTGTTGATACATTTTGGCGGAAGTGACGAACTGCAAGCTTTGAATGCTTATATCTTCTAAATGCAAATTTTGTCACTGTTTTGGAGCACACTGCCTTATAGATAACCTTAAGACTAACATATTGATTAACATAACACCTAAAAAAACTTTAATCTTGATTTTCATGGGGCCATTCACAAAAACAGTCATTTGCTTCATTCCTGAATGAATCCGGTATTTTGAATGAATCGGTTTGAAATATTCAGTGTCTCAGTCATTAACACTTGCTAAATGATGACAGAATTTTCATTTTTGCGTGAACTGTCCCTTTAAGTGCAGTGCACTTTAAAATTATTTTTCAAGCGATAGCGTTGCATTCTTTGGATAAATTCAGTTACACGTTATTAACGAAACTGTTATATCAAAGTATATGACGAATTTAGTCCTCCAACAACGCTTTAATTTACATTTGTTAAGAATGCCCTCATAATATAACAGCACCACCTATTGGCCAAAATTGATGAGACATTAAATCACATTACCAAAACTTGTATTTATGATTTTTCAGCCATTTTGCTTAAAATCATCCTAAAATGGTGTTAATTATTCATTGTTGCAGTTGGTCTGATGCTCCATGCCATCCTTAGCTCCTCATTTTGCCTTAAAGGAAAAGGAAAGGAAAGGATGTGATGTGTGGCCAAGTATGGTGAGCCATACTCTGAATTTCTGCTCTGCATTTAACCCATCCAAGTGCGCACACACACACACACACACACACACACTGTGGCGCCTGGGGAGCAGTTGGGGGTTCGGTGCCTTGCTCAAGGCTGGGGGCCCTTAAGCTAGACCTAAGGGGCCCGTAAAGGGCCACCGCAGGCTTGTTTGCAGGGACTGTAATGCCTTCCTCAACATGAAAAAGGGCTACAGAGCCTGTGCAACAATCTCTTAGCTTTGAAACAGCACCTGGAAAGGCTTTTTTAGCCAAAGCTTCTAAAGAGTTAACAGAGAGGTGGGGGAATATCAGCACTTTCTTCAAGAAGAAAGACAACACAGTTCTTCTGTCAGCAGCCCTAGATCCAAGATTTCAAAAAGAGTCCTGAAAACCTACAGAAGAAGAGCAGCATCAGGGTGTCATTGTTCCAAGGAGAGATGAAGAGTCAGTGCTAGAAAGTCGCATGAAGACCAAAAGATTCAGGTGGTGAGAAAGAAAGTACAAATGTGCTTCTCAGAATCGCAAATACCCATCTTTTTTTGCATTCCTGCCACATCCACTCAAGCAGAACGGATCTTCTCTGCTGCAGGTAACATTTGCTCACAAAAAAGAGCAAACTTGTCACATGAACATGTTAATATGCTGACCTTTATTCACTTTAATTTAGTACTTATTTGACAATACCAAAAAGGTCAGTAAATTGCAGTAAATTACTGGAACGACTTTACCAGTAAATACAAAAATGGGCTGCTTACACAGGAAATTACATTTCGTCTTTTACCGGTAAAACACCATTCAAGAATCAGTTTCAAAATACCGGTAAACTGTGACGTCATTAACCGGAAATGACCTCTAAATGGCACATCAATGACTGTCTGGACTGCTTGTAGCTACCAGTGTTGGGGAAGTTACTCAAAAAAGTAATCCGCTACAAATTACTAATTACTTCTTTAAAATTGTAATTTGATTACATTACTGATTACTGTATTTAAAAAGTAAAAAAATTACAAATTACTTTACTTTCAAGTTATTAAACCTAACTACAAAGTGAAACTCTTAATTAATTTAATAATGAAAGAAAAACTACATAAGTATTATTTGTATATGTGACAGCCAGTGTGTATATTCTACACTTTGTACAATACACACATCTTCAGAAAATTGTGTGAAACAAAGTGTGGTACAAAAGTGTGGTATATCTGTAACTTGGTGACTAACAATTGTTCATTTACAACAACAGAATCTGACCTTATAGAGTACTTTTCATATTAAACTATGTCTAGAACAATAGTCACCACTGAAAACAAATGTAATACTGCTAAAAGCAGCAATGTATAAGTGTATATTAAAACATAAAAAACTCCCTACAAAAGTGCAATATTTTTTTAGATGCATCTATATACCTGTTATAACTCAAGTTCAACCCACGATACACAGCCAGAAAATAAATATATATATATAACAAATTACACATCCTCAAAATCCAAATTGACATCATTAAAATGTCTTGTACCTCTGTGGTAAAATCATACCCTATATATAAAAGGTCTATTGTATATTGAAATATATAAAAGTCACCGTTAAACTAGGAGAAGAATAGAGTGAACTTTATAGTTTCCTACACAAAGTGTACCTATATGAATAAAACACGTCTTCAAATTTTAATTGAAAGAATTACTGTTGCTGCATTCCTTAGACACCAGTGTATTTAACAAAGTCACAAACAGTCAGAACATCATAAAATTATGTACATAATTACACAACAAAATATCTTTCTGTTTTTAACCCTAAACATGGTAATGTCAGGCTTGTGTTCTGTTTTCTGTCTCATGTGCTCTTCACGTCCTAGTTTTCCCTCGTGTATGCCCATATTTGGTCATGTTCCTGTTCCTGTCTTCATTGTATCATCATTAGTTAATTCAGTTCCACCTGTGTTTGTTTAATTATCTCATTTAATTTGAGAATTTAAGCCCTGTGTTTACCTGTCTAGCGTCCGGTATTGAACGTCGATGTTGTGTTTCCTGTGTGCCTGCCTTGTGTACCATTTTCAGCCCATGTCTCCTTGTTCTTTGTTTTGCCACAGAAGGCAACCGTGACCGGTATAATACAATATTGAAAGAACATGTATCCTTTTTTGTTCAGGCATAATTCATAACATCTTTCATCAAGTGCAATTTTAACTTTAAATGATAATTTTCAGAAGGACATTTTGAGTATGAAATATGTCTGCATGAAGTTATGTTACTAATGTTACAACTTATATATAGATATTTATTTATTTGTACTGTGCGATAGATATATCCACATTAAAGATACAATGCACTTTGTTGCTAATGTAAATTTGACCACTAAGGACTGACAGCTTATCTTGTTTGTTTAGATATCTGAAAGTAGTGTCATATTTTAAAACTCTTTTATCATCTTTGACAAAAATCCACTGAATGAAAATATGGTGTCCAAAGTGAAAATGGTGTCAAGACCCAGTGACATGACATGCATTAATTCCATTTGCAGCTCTTTCAGAAGTCTTGGAGAACCAAGAATAAAGTGTTCTGCAAGAAAAATTGTACGTTTTTCAGTCAGTTTTACATTTCCTCCTCTGCTTTCAGCCGCCTTCAACTTCATTACAGCATCTTGAATGTTCATCCTGAGTTGTTCTAAAACCATACACTTCACTTGAAACTGTGTGGTGAGCAAAGTTTTAACTTCTACTTTATGATCCTGGTTTGATAATTCTGCATATGTTATAATCTGTGCCAGATGAGACTTGTATGAGTCTATTGCCTTATCAGCCTTTTCCAGATCAGCCAATGCTTGAGTGATATAACCAGTGTCTTTCTTCTTAATGGTGGCCAGAGCACGATTATAGAGAGGAATAATCTCTCCAGATGCACCATCTTCCAAAGCTTTGGTGAACATCTCAATGCTCTTCGCAAGGTTTCCCTTCTCACGGAGATTGTTTCCAGACCTGATGTAATAGTAGACCATGGAGGATGGGGACTGTTTGCACAATAGCTTCTGCTTTGCACTCAACAAGGCCAGCTTCAGCTGTTTCTTCATCTCAATGGCCTTTTCCTCACTAAAGTGCACCAAGAGCCACAAACCCCAGCACTCATGAAGAGAGGACACGATTACATCACACTGGTTGGAAAGAAAGACATAGATGTCTTTGTAAATGTTGTCCAAAACATCAAGGAAGACAGAAAAAAGCTCTTCCTTTTTTGATTTGTTGAATGTCTTTAAGAAACCCAGAGAGTCCAATTTCAACCTCAGTGTTTCTGGCGACTTTTGCCTTTTCCAGATTACTTTCCTGAAAGGAATATGAATTCATGGTTAAGACAGCTGTTAAGGCAGAGATCATCGCCTCATGATTATGAGAGCTGTGATTTTTCAGGTAGTGATTAACTGATTCAGCAAATAGTTCTTTTGTGAAACAATGTGACATCTCCTTTATTAAACCACACAGAAGGTCAATTAAGTTAGTGGCCATCACCCTTTTCATAGAGTCAGAGAAATGTCTGGTGCACATGATGAGCTGAGCAGATCCTGGACTCCCTTGACGAGCTGTTCGTCCAAATGCTTGCTGTTCAACACGGTTATTTAGAGGCAAGAAGGTTTGTATCACAAATAGTCCTCCTGCTTCATTTACACTTTCACTGACCTTTAGGTCTGTACCTCGACCTGCTAGATTAGTTGCAATGATAACGTCCCCCGCTTGGACAGTTTATCTATTATTGTAGAGTTATTCATGTTGTTATTTACATATAGTTTTAGTTTTTCTTTTGAAATGGTATTTCCAAGGGTCTTGTGAAATATTTCTGCACGATTGATCGTCTCACAGATGATGAGAGCTGCTCGTGGACCTCGATAGACGGTGGAGGTCACTTGATGTTTAACAACATTACAGACGGTCCTGAACCACTCGTCTTCTTCAGCGATCACCAAACCCTCCAACTCATAAAGTTTCCTTCGTCTAAATAAAGGGATCTTACACGTCTCAATACCATTGTAGAGTTTCTTCAGCATGTCAAGCTCTGTTTGGTCTCCCAAAGTTCCCGTGATCCCATAGATCTGGTTTGTGTATTTCTTAAATAAGCCCAGATTAGACATGAAGTTTGTTATTAGAGTCATGTTGGACAGTTTAGTTTGGTGTTTCATCTCCAGGAACTGCTGAAGTCCTTCCCCCCATTGCATGTTGTTCTGCACGACACCAGTTGAACTGTAATCAACAGGAGCGACTCCATCTCCATGAAGGATGTATTCATCGCCGAGATTCGTTTTGTAGCTAGCAAAGCATTTTCAATCCAAGTTTGCACTTTGTCATTTATGAGATCTTGAAGGCCTGGGATACACGATCTATTTGGTTCCTTTATTGCCTCACACTGATAATGCTTTTTAATCATTTTACTCAGTGATTTAACTAGAGAGTCCTCATTGTACACTAAACTACATTTTCCATTCCCTAGAGAAGAACAGATATTTCTTGTCTTTTATTTGTACCTGTGCAACTGATCTCTTTCAGTTTCTTTAAAGTCCCATCAGGTGCTTCCTGGTACAGTTTAAAGAAATGCTCAGGAAATTTTCCCACAAACATGGTTAAAACTGCCACCATTTGCACATCACTTGTATTATCAAGCTGTTGTAGAACATTTGTCATATTTTCTTGCATTTTCTCAGAGGTTTTTATAGGCATAATTCCTGATTCCACAGCCATCTGCACAATATTGAGTTGATCAATGCTTTTATTCTCAGCTATGATTTCAGACAGAAGCTGAGAGATGAGCTGAATGGGACCTAAAATCTCTCCAGTTTTTAAACGCTTCAGCTGATTGACTTCAAACCAGATCTTTGCCAATATTCCATTGAGATATTCCATTAGCGGAACCTCAGTGCTCAAGTAGACCACTTCAAGACCTTTGTCCAGCATTAGCGAGTCCACCTCATCCACTATAACACACTGAAACTCTCTGTTAGCTCTCAAGTCTTGTATATGAACACGTTGTCTCAGCCAATCAGCTGCAAAACTGTCAGTCGTACCGTAGACCACCTGACATTTATAGCACTCCTTCAGCTTATCTTCTGATTTATTGGTGTTCACGTCAACAGTGATTTTAAGTCTCTTATAAAATGCAGACCATTGTTTAGCGTCTCTTTCAGCAAGTACAGGAGAACTGGAGATGATGTCAGGGTTTTTCCCATCATGACCTGATATGCTGCAAACATTGCAACAATACATGACTTTCCTTCTCCTGTTCCAACCTGAACCAGTCGACTTGATTTAGAAAGAACCAGAATGCACCAGCTCACCATCTGAGTCAGGCGAGGTTTATTTCTAATTGTCTTTTCTGCAGCTTTGCAGAGCTTAAACAGAATTTGCTTTATTCCTTGTAGATGTGGTGCTGAAGAAGCTGATAGACATTCATTTACAGAAGACACAATATCTTTTACCTCTGCCAGAGTTTGTTCATCAATAACTGCTTGTTCTTTAATTTCCTCCATAATCTCATCCAGTGTTTTGTCTTTAGTGTTTTTGACTGTTTCATTAATTTTGTCCTTAACATGATCCACAATCTTATCATCATTTTGCAAAGTCAAATCCGACACTTTGATTTTGTGAATCTCCACTTGATGAAGGATTCTCATCATCCATGAGTGAAAATCTTCATTCCTGCCATTAAATTCTTTCACGAGGGCTTTAAACAACTTAATAACATCATCTTTTCCCCATTGTCCGTTCTTATGCAAGGAAAGCAGTCGTGATGACAGAAGTATTCCTGATGCCTCCATTTTCAAAACTCTGGAAATTCAGTCTTGATATTTTTCTCACTGCAGCAGGTCTGTCTGTGGTTTACAAATATCACATGGAATTAAACTTCTGCTAAACTGACAAACGTAAGCAGACAAAATGATTGATAAACAAGATCATTAAGACAATTTCAACAATAGACTTTATTTTACATAAAGAAACAAATTATGTTTCTTTGTTTTATTTAGATGTTTTCTCTGAGAAAGCATTTTTTTTATAATACTTACACCATTCGAGGCCATATTATTGTGGAGTTGTTACAGCAAAGCTCTTCTAGAGTCATCTGTGAAGAGTCTCAAGGGAGTTTCATTATATCAGTATGAGAAGATGACGCTTCATGCTTTGGGTTTTCCAGTAGACATAATATCTGTTCAGTTTGTCATGTGATTTGATTTTACAGAGGTGGACAAAGTACACAACTCCATTACTTGAATGAAAGTACAGATACTTCTGGTCAAACATTACTCCATTCCAAGTAAAAGTTGTAAAGACAGATTTTTACTTAAGTAAAAGTACAGAAGTACTTGCTTTTAAAAGTACTTAAGTACCAAAAGTAAATTTCCTTTTTTTATATATATATCAATGCACTGTTTTATTATTGTTGTACGTAATACTTGCAATACCTCTAAAACAACTTCCAATACAATACACCTACTGAATACACTGAGCTTGTAGTATCTTTGGAATAAATAACTTTTAGAATGTTAAAAACCTATGGGGAAAAAAACAAACAAACAAAACATTATTTAACACCCTTACCCAAAAATTTAAAAATGTCTAATCACTCTCGCAGTACTTTGATGTCACACACAGAACGGTCTATGCAGTGCTGCTTCAAGTCCAACACCTATTGTGTTTTATTAGGAGATGCACAACAATATATACCACAATATTAACTACTTATTATTGAATTGTTGTGTTACACTTTATTTTGTGTCATAATACATAGTAATTACCTAATTAAGTACTTAGTAGTAGCCATTGTACTTGCATGAAACAAAATATACTTACCATGTAACGAAGTTATGGAACAGCCTGTAATTACAGTTTGTAATTATGCAGATGTAATAGGCAGCTACTGTTACACATATGTAACAGGCCGAGTCTGTTACACAGCTACTTGTACACTTAAGTACAATCTTGATACACTTTATTTTAAATAGCTTATGCCTGTGTAATATTCTGTAATTTTAATGTAATTAGAGAGGTATTACATGTATTTTAGCTGTGTGCTGGTGGGTTAAATCAAACTAAGGTGCAGCTGGATAAGGTGTACAGTATAGATATACATGAAGTACACTTAAGTACAATCTTGATACACTTTATTTTAAGTAGCTTGTTTGTGTAATATTATGTAATTGTAATGTAATTAGACAGGTATTTTAGCTGTGTACTGGTGGGTTAAGTCATAGATACACATGAAGTACACTTAAGTACAATCTTGATACACTTTATTTTAAGTAGCTTATGTCTGTGTACTTACAATTATAATTATGTTGTATAAAGTCTGCAACACATGTAACAATCTTTTGGTTTCATAAGTAGCTGTGTGACAGACTAGGTCTGTTACATATGTGTAACAGTAGCTGCCTATTACATCTACATAATTACAAACTGTAAGTATAGGCTGTTCCATAACTTAGTTACATGGTAAGTACATTTTGATTCATGTAAGTACAACAGCTACTACTAAGTACTTAACTATGTAATTACTCTGTATTATGGACACCTTAAAATAAAGTGATACCAATTGTTGTAAATAAATATCAGAATTGCGACTGGTCAGTGTTCAAAAAATACTGGGAAATCACTTCATGTAGCCCTACAAAAGTGATTACTGATAAACTGTCTGAAAAAAAAAGATGCTTTATGTCACGTTTTAGAGAGAAGAAAAAAAAAACACCCACTGATGTTTCAAAGCTGTAACGACTTTCTACTTTGAGGACCTTGATAGAAATGTAGTGGAGTGAAACAATATTTGTCTTTCAAATGTAGTGAAGTTAAAATAATAAGTTTCCAGAAAAAATTATACTCAAGTAAAGTACAAATGCTCAAAAAGTGTACTTAAGTACAATACTCAAGTAAATGTATTTAGTTACTGTCCACCTCTGGATTTGAAAGATCAGGAAGTGCATGCCACTATTTATTTACATAATTACAGTACCAAAATGGTGTGATACAGTCGATTAGTTGTGTATACAGTTTTCTTTGCAGTTCAGGTGTGGTGTGATGGTGTGTTTGTTCACCGACAGGTTATTTATGGAGAGCAATGACAGCTACTGCTATGCTGGTTTCTTTTCCTTCTGATTTATTTTTCTTCAATTATCAGTCTGCATTTAAAAAAAAATAAAACATACAGGAGTACAGTACTGTTAACCTTTTGTTGATATACAGGAAGACTAGTATTGTGCACTTGCTGTGTGGGTTTGTAGGACACACCATGTTGGACTCCTGCTTGACAATATTGTATTTCAATGAATAATCTCTAGCAAGGTTTTTGTTTTGGCCTTTTATGATTTTGATGTGCAACAATTAGTAATTACTATTATCTCCAGAAAGAGCAGAGAGACTGTGCCATATAATTATTTTAGGCTTATCTATGCTGTAACGGTAGTTATGATCATTTTCTGTCTTTATCACAAATATTGTTTTATTAGAAACTTCAGCCAAACTGGGTTTGATTACAACAATTACTCCCTTTGAGGATGAATAAAGACAGACTTTTAATTTTGTTGTGAATTATTTATTTAATAGGGTTGTTTATTTATTTGGAATAATTTAAAAGCCTGCTGAATAATAAAGTAGAAATCTTGTTAGAGTGCATTTAAAATGCCAATCTACTGAAACAGAGTTGAGTAAACTGGTTTATTATACTGATTAACTGAGTAAACTGATTCAGTCTTCTCCTCTGATCAGCTTTACTTTATCAAACATTAATCTGTGATCGTGCAGCATGTGTTCAGTATTTCTTTGGTTGGGCATTTTATACTGTGTTTAGTTTCACTTTCACTTTGTCACGAGATCTGCAAGAATCTGATCATAGATTTGTATTTCTAGATTATTTTTATAAAGCTGTCTTCAGATAAAATTAAAACTTCTTGAGTCACATAAGAAAAAAGATGTATTGTAATCACATTAAATAAATAAATAACATTTTTACTTGTATATTGTCTAGATGGTAAAAAAACCTTTAAGAGTCAAGAGACATTTATTTATCATTTGCATAATTATCACTGGGGAAAACTGGCATTGAAATGCTTGTGACAAGGCTCAGACATACAGTGACAAATACAGGACCATACATAAACCACACATAAATAATCAACTGGTAAACTTGAACATACACAAATATAGACATAAGTGGAGGGCACTAAGATATTAAAGTACCATGTGCTATTCCACAGACAGAACAATAAACACAGACAGAGCAATAAATACAAATAAGTGGCAGTTACAATTACAATAAGAGTAGACAGTGTTAAGATTATTAAGTAGTCCTGAGGAACTGAGATAAAAATACTGAGGTTTTACTTTCGCGATCTGCATAGAATTCCAGCGCGTTTGCCTTTCCTCCTTTTCCGACGGGATCTTAGTATGCAGGCCGGCAGCGATGGGAGCCCGTAAATGCCGCCCGGAGTTCAGAGGCTGCGTTGTTCCGAACCGAAGTTTAAGTTAGATTGAATGTCCAGAAGTGTTTGTCAGTCATACTGCATGAGTGACTGTTCTGTCTGAGCAAAAGCATTTATAAGAAATAACGTGAATAATACAAAATAACATGAAAAACAGCGAAGATTGCACAGAGCGCTCGATAGCGCATGCCAGAAGTATGTAGAAATGAATGTACAAATGAAAAGTATGTATAAATAAATACAGAAATAAATACAGAAATGTGAAAATAAATAAATGTATAAATAAATAAAAGAAAAAATATAATGTGGAAAAAATACAAATGAATAGGGAAATAAAATTATAAATAATTATTTATTCTTGTTTTTTTTTTTTTCTTTGTAGATTTATTTATATATTTATTTATAATTTTGTCAGGTTTGACATTCCATATTCTGATATACAGCATTGAAGTTCAGTGGCGTACCGTGGGGTTTCAGTCAGGGCCTTCAGTAAGCAACTGTAAACTACATGCACACATCTTACACATCTGTTACAGCTAAAGGCTAGTTCACACTACACGATTTTAAGCCCGATTTAAGCCCGATTTGCAAGTTACGAGCTCGCCGACAGGTCGGGCTGTAATCGGGGGGAAATCGGGGGGTGATCGGCGCTCTTCAGTCTTTATGTGTGAACTACTCAACGACGCATCAAAGACGCTCGCTGACTCGTCGCCGACACCTCGCCGACGACAAACAAATATCTAGCATGCCAAATATCTGGACCGGTCGGCCGACTCGACGTCATGATGTCAGGTGTCTCGAGGAGCTACAGCCAATGAGAGAGCGCTGCAAGGTCACCGGAAGCAAACCAACAAAAACAGCAGCTGTAGTAGCAACATGGCGTCAAAAAAAGTGTGGACAGAAGAAATGGAAGAACATTTAATTGAACTGTGGCAGGAGCACGAATGCCTGTATGATATTTCAACCGAGATGTACCACAACCGAGCTGAGAAGGAGAAGAGGTGGACAGAAATCGCGAATGCGCTTCAACAGCCAGGTGAGCCAACCTTAAATACAGTGTTTAAATTGGGCGGGGACGTCCTGAGGTAAAAATTCAAAATGGAAAGTTTTTATATTTAAAATACAGTTAGTTAGGTAACATCTCATAACGTTTTCACCATTTCGACTGTTTAATAGTTCTATAAACAGTTCAATAAGCAAATACAATAATATTAGGTCACTTACATTTTAGGCGGAACCACAGTTTATCTCACAGCAAACAGTCGATTCTGATTGATCCGGTGTTTTGAACGAATCGGTTGAGTCAAAGTTTCATTAGTCCATACATAAACATCTGATGAATCTGCCGTTTAAATTAATGACTGACTTATTAAACGCTCACTACTGGCACCTACTGGCGTTTTAATTTCGTTGAAAAGTATCATTTCCACCATTTCTTCTTTGTATATTCAGAAAAACAAAAAACAAATCCCGCACACTATTTTTTCAGTTTGGAAAAATTCCTGATGAAGGTCATGCGACCGATACGTCGTTAATAAATATTTTGATATAGATTTTTTGCATAAATAGTGTGCGGGATTTGTTTTTTGTTTTTCAGTTTTTGACCTGGCTGGTCTTTGTTTCCTTAATTGAATTCTTTGTATATTCAAAAATATTTAAAAGAATCTCATAATATTATTTAATGTAGTTGTATTTTTCAGTTTAAATGATTTAATTTGATAATGTATAGATAATCACATTATTATAATTAAATTTATAGATCAAATGTAAGAATTTGAAATGAAAGTATTAATGAGATTAGTGGGAACATGCTCTCTATAAAGGTAAAAATAATAATAAAAAAAAGCCCTTGGATAAAATATTTCAAATTAAATGCAGATTTATGTCACAGCTGATAGAAAACTGATGACAATATTCCTTCAGAATAAATCATATTTGCACACACACACACACACACACACACACACACACAAATATATATATCCTGACTACCAGGGGGAAAAAAAACAGTTTTGTGAATTTAGTATTTTGTCATGTCATTACCTTGTTTAAAACATAATTTACAGTTACAGTTGTAGTCAAGGTGTAGTAGAAGATAGTGTTGCTATATAATGGTATATTCCTTCCTTGTTCATATTCCTTAGCTTCTGATGGAGACGAGAAATATGCATCTAGGTTGAATAGTTATACCTGATTCATTTTGCATTCATTAATTATTTGTGTTTCCTGGAAATAGGGGCAGATAGCTGGTAGTTCCAAACAGGTTAAAAACTATTCTTGCTGGATTTTTGTGGCAACATGGTCTTCATTGTAGGGCTGCAGAACGATTTGCAATTAATCGATTCGAAATAAAAGTTTATGTTTACATTGTATATGTGTGTGTACTGTGTAGTGTGTATATTTATTAAGTATATATATAAATACACACACATACATGTATATATTAAGGAAAATACAGACATATAAAATACTGGAGTGCATAACAACTGACAACAAAGCATCTTCTTTCTTGTTTTTCTTCTTCAGTTGAGGATGTTAAGACCAGGGCAGTATCCCTGCGAACGCAGTATTGTAGGTTGCTGAAACCGAAACCAAGTGGTAGTGGCAACAAACCCATGACACCAAGGCAAAAGTGGCTCCTCAGAGTAATGGATTTTATCAAAACCTACATTGTTCACCGTCAATGTGAAACCACCGTAAGTTAGACAGTCTACACAACAGACCACAAATATGTAGTGCAGGGATAGGCAATGTTGGTCCTGGAGGGCCACTGTCCTGCAGAGTTTAGCTCTAACCCTAATCAAACACACACAAGCTAAACAAGGTCTTCAGAATTACTGGGGCTACAGGGAGGTGAGTTGTTTTTTTTCCCCACTCCAGAACAGACGTTTCCTATCCCTGATGTATTAATAACATGCACTGAATATTACAGTGCTGAAATGAGTTACACAAAATGTAAATGCAGATTAAAGTAACTCTTCCATAATCGTAACAATATCATCTTTTTTTCAGCTTGGTGCATCATTCAGCGAGCAGGGTGATACAGAGGACCAGGATCTGTCAGAATCAACACCTGACACACCATCAGCACCTGGCACATCATGTACCGGCTCCTCCCTTGAATCGTCAAATGAAGGAGAACCAACAGCTGTCGAAGAAACTGCTTCGACTGCCTCAACTGCTAGCAGTAAGGCAAAAAGGTTTTGTGCACCAGGAGGAGAAACGCAAGAGGATGTCAGAAACTGATATAGAGCTGCAGAAGCTTGAGGTTTTAAAGAAGTTGGCTGCAAAAGTGGATGCTGAACAAACTCCAGATGCATTAACCGCATTTGGGAACCAGGTGGCACTGGAAATGAGGTTGATTCAAGACCCTGGATACTTAGCCAGATTGAAAAGGAGCATAATGATTATGATTTACGACACTCAGGATGCTGAAAGGAACAGATCCTTGTCTTCAACTGCACAACCTACACCGTGTACGTTTCAACGCATCATTTCAGCTCCACCACCGGCACAGTCTCATCCTCATTACTCTTCAGCTCGGAGTCCCCATCAAACCTTTTTGCAGACATTGCAAAATCATGACAACTATGAAATCCTTTGAATAACTTGCAGTGTTACAGGATTTAGGGTTACTTATTTTTATGTAAATTAGTTTTTTTTATTTTCCTATTTCTGCACTGTTGCACGTAAACATTTGAAAATACAGTGCCAGTCAAAAGTTTGGACACATTTTCCTATTATCTTGGATGTCCAAACTTTTGACTGGTACTGTATGTAACTGTTATTAAAGACTATATTGAGGATACAGTATTAGAAACACTGGTTGGGTTTTGCACAGTATGTGCAGGGTTTTTTATTGTTAAAATACTAGTGCTGTCAAACGGTTAATCGCATTCAAAACAAAAGTTTGTTTACATAATGTGTGTGTGTGTGTGTATATATATATATATATATATAAACATACATATATATACACATACACATACAGTATATATTTTGAAAATATTGACATTTACTTCCATGTATATATTTATATTCATATGAATATAAATATATACATGGAAGTAAATGTCAATATTTTCAAAATATATACTGTATGTGTGTATATATATATATATATATATATATATATATATATATATATATATATATATATATATACACACACACACACACACATTATGTAAACAAACTTTTGTTTTGAATGCTAATAATCCTTGACAGCAATATAATATACTGTTTTTGATTATAAGTTGTTACTGTATTTGCTTAGTTTGGTATAACATTCATCTTGTTTGTTGTAATTATTTCCATTTTCCGTTGCCTTTGTCAGAACATTTCAATACATGGAACAGTTATTAAAGGTTATGTTTCAGTGTTAAGTAGAAGCACTGGTTGAACAATAAACAGTTGAAATCCAAATTACAAAAACAGTCTGTCTGTAAATTTTTGAAAGCTTGTCAATACATTCAATAGTTAGATTAGATTAGATTCAACTTTATTGTCATTACACAAGTACAGGTACAGGGCAACGAAATGCAGTTTAGGTCTAACCAGAAGTGCAATAGTAGCAAGTGCAGTATATACAATGGTTGAATAAGTGCAGGACAAGGATATGTACTGAGTATATGTATAAATATATATAGAAAGATGGTTATTAATATAAACAGAATTTACAGGTGAATATGTATAGTGAATAAATATACAGAAATTACAAGTGAATATGTATAGTGAATAAATGTACAGAATTTACAGGTGAATATGTATAGTGAATAAATATACAGAATTTACAGGTGAATGTGTATAGTGAATAAATATACAGATGGCTATTACTATAGGCAGAATTTACAGGTGATATGTACTATCAATATAATATATATACAGATGACTGTTACTATAAACAAGGTGTAAAAGTGCAGTGGAAGTGATTAACTGTACAAAATATTAATGTAAGCATTGATAATGTAACAACAGTCGGCAGTGCAAATGAGCATAGTCCAATTTAGGTATGGTAGTGCAAGATACAAAAGTAAACAGTTGTTACTGTAATAAATATTTACATTCAGTAGTGCAAATAAGGCAGATGTGAGGTAGGAGAGAAGAGTTAATAATATATGAGGAAGTGGATCAACGGGGTAGAGTTCAGTAAAGAGACAGCTCTGGGGAAGAAACTGTTCTTTAGTCTGCTGGTCCTGGTCCGGAGGCACCTGAAACGCCTGCCGGAGGGCAGGAGAGAAAACAGTCTGTGGGCTGGGTGAGAGGAGTCCTTAAGGATGCTGCGAGCTCGATGCAGACAGCGTTTCCTCTGGATGTGTTCGATGGCAGGTAGTGGAGTCCCTGTGATGCGCTGGGCAGTTTTCACCACCCGTTGCAGTGCCTTGCGCTCCGCAACAGAGCAGCTCCCATACCATACTGTGACACAGTTGGTCAGGATGCTTTCTATTGCGCAGCGATAGAAGTTCACCAGGATAGCTGAGGAGAGCTGATTCTTCCTCAGTGTCCTCAGAAAGAAGAGGCGCTGGTGAGCCTTCTTGACCAGGCTGGAGGTGTTGGTTTTCCACAACATGTCCGCCGAGATGTGGATCCCCAGGAACTTGAAACTGGAGACACGCTCAACAGCCATTCCATTGATGTGGATGGTGTCGTGTGTGCCTCTTGACTCCTTCCTGAAGTCCACGATGAGCTCCTTCGTTTTGGTGGTGTTGAGGAGCAGGTTATTTTCAGTGCACCATGTGGCCAGGTGCTGGATCTCCTCCCTATAGGCAGTCTCATCGTTGTTACTGATGAGGCCAATCACCGTGGTGTCGTCTGCAAACTTGACGATGGAATTAGATCCATACACAGGCTTGCAGTCAGAGGTGAAGAGGAGTAGAGAAACGGGCTTAGCACACAGCCCTGTGGTACACCAGTGTTAAGTGTGATGGATGTGGAGCAGGTGAATCCTGATCGAACATTCTGGGGTCTGTTGGTCAGGAAGTCCAAAATCCAGTTACACATTGAGGTATTGATGCCCAGGTCTCCAAGTTTGGCTATTAACTTGGTTGGGATGACAGTGTTGAATGCTGAGCTGAAGTCAACAAACAGCATACGTGCATAAGTGTTCTTATTGTCCAGGTGAGTGAGCACAGAGTGCAGTGCCATGGAAACTGCGTCCTCTGTGCTCCTATTGCTACGGTAGGCAAACTGGTGTGAGTCCAATGTGGATGGTAGAGAGTCTTTTAGGTGTTCCAGGACCAGCCGCTCAAAGCACTTCATGACGATGGGTGTGAGTGCTACAGGGCGGTAGTCATTAGGGCACCTCGGACTAGAGTGTTTTGGCACTGGCACAATGGAAGTGCATTTAAAGCATGTTGGTACGGCTGCTTGGGCAAGAGACAGGTTGAAAATGTCTGTAAAACCCCAGCGAGCTGCTCCGCACATGCCCTGAGAACACGACCAGGGATGTTGTCTGGTCCAGCAGCCTTGTGCGCGCTGATCCGGTTCAGTTCCTTGCAGACATCTGTGGAGGAGAGTATGATTGGTGGGTGGTCATCTGAGGGATTGAGCTTGGTGGCAGTTTCTCTGTTGTCTCTTTCAAAGCGAGCATAAAAGTAATTTAGCTCGTTCAGGAAGTTGACATCAGTGGCTGCGGGGGTGGAGTGGGTGGGTTTGTAGTCACTGATGGCCTGAATGCCCTGCCACATGCGTCAAGGGTCAGAGTTGGAAAAGTGTCCCTCTATCTTTAGCTTGTAGCAGTGCTTGGCCTTTTTGATGCCCCTCTTCAGGTTTGCTCTGGATGTGCTGTAGGCTTGTGCATCTCCTGATCTGAAGGCAGTGTTGCGTGACTTCAACAGGAGTCGCACTTCCTTGTTCATCCAAGGCTTCTGATTTGGATATGTGGTGATCTGTTTCTGGGTTGTAACACTGTCAATGGTGATATTGATATGATCCAATACAGAGGAGGTGTAAGAGTCAATGTCTGTGTGAGCGCCACTGGTGGCTTGAGAAGCAAACATACTCCAGTCTGTGTGTAGAAACCTTTCCTGGAGTGTGGAATCTGCCCCGCAGGCCACACCTTGATGGTCTTCACTGATGGCTTCACACGGTTGATGAGGGGTGCATATTTGGGGTGAGGAACAAAGAAAGGTGATCTGACTGTCCCAGGTGGGGAGGGGTGTCGCAACGTAAGCTCCATCCATGTTTGTGTAAACATGGTCTAAGGTTTTGTTTCCTCTGGTGTGACAGGAAACATGCTGGTGAAACTTGGGTAGCACTGACTTTAAGTTTGAGTGATTAAAGTCACCTGCAACAATAAAAGCCGCTTCGGGTGATCAGTCTGTTGTTTACTGATGGCTGCGTGAAGTTCTTTCATAGCAAGCTTGGCATCAGCATCCGGGGAATATAGGCTGCAGTTATAATGGTGGAAGTGAACTCCGCGGTAGATAAAACGGTCTACATTTAACCATGAGAAACTCAAGGTTAGCTGAACAATGACTCCCAACAATAGCAGAGTTTGTGCACCAAGCTTTGTTAATGTAAATGCACAATCCACCACCTCTGGTCTTACCGGAGCCATCTAATGTTCTATCCGCCCGGTGTGTGGCGTCCGCTAGCTCAATAGCGGTGTCCGGTATTCCGCTGTTTAACCAGGTTTCCGTGAAGATTAGGACGTTACAGTTCAAAAGTTTCTTGCTGTGTGTGATGCTGAGTCGAATCTCCTCCATTTTGTTCACTAGTGACCGTACATTGGCAAGGAAAATGCTGGGTAAAGAGAGCCGGTGTGGTGTTAGCCTTAGCTTAGCTCTTAGTCCTCCGCGCTTCCCCGCCTTTGTTTACGATCTCGATGCCGCCTGCGAGCACTTCCGCCCGGCCGGGTAGGGTGCATAGCCTCGGGTGTCCTAGCGATCTCAGGAAGGAGTCGAAGATTGTCCATAAAAGTGTCGGAAATTCGCAAACCGATATCCAAAAGCTCACAACGGGTGTACGATGTAAAGGCACAACTGTTCTGCACGAACAGGCCCGAGATGAGTAAGAAAAATACCGCAAAATTGCAAAATCTGGAGAGACCCAGAGCCTCACGATGTACTCGCGCCGCCATCTTGGAAATAGTTACAGTATTTCTTTACATTTTTGTGCAACAGGTAAATTATTTTTCATTCTTTCCATTCCTGCACTTTTGGCCTTGTAAACACATAAAAAAAAAAACAGGTAATGTCCAGAATATATACTTTTATTATACTTATTCAAGTGTGAAGGTGTAAAATCAATAACAGGTCAATAACGGAACCACAATAATAATGCTCTTTATTGAAATAGAACTTTTAACAAACACGCACAACAAATAGGATGTATTTACAGACAAAAACTTGGAATACATTGACATCTGTACTTTTCTAAATGTGTTGCTCCTGCCAAGAAACACTACCTGCTGGTGAGATGAAATAGTCCCATAAAAGATTTCGTTGCATTTTGCTGTTACTGCAGCATTGCGCTCTCTTCTGTGCTCCACCGGCTGAAAAGCCCCCATCCCATGATTCCTCCAGGCTCCATCAACCACGCCGTGGTCAGTGTTCTCCCAGTCTACAAAAGCTGGAGGTGTATACGCCTCAGACCTGCGCTCACAGAGGAAGTTGTGGATGCACAGGGAGGCCATTGTTATTTTTATGACCTTGTCTGGCTCCAAGCATATGGTTGACCTGAAAACTCTCAACCTGTTGGCAAGAATGCCAAAAGCATTCTCCACCACTCGTCGTGCCCTCGAGAGACGGTAGTTCAGGATTCTTTGCCCATGCTCCATCTGCCTGAATGGATATGGCTTCATGAGGTCGTTTCTTAACGGATATGCCTCATCACCAACAAACATGTAAGGCATCAGGATGTCAGAGTTTGGCAAAGGCTCAGGTGGAGGGAAGTTCAGTAGGCCCTGGTCCATTGCTTTGCGCAGGTCAGAGTGTGCAAACAGTCCAGCATCTGAAACCCTGCCTTGGGTACCCACACTTGCATAGATGAACTTGTTGTTTGCATCTACTACAGCCATCATTAGCACAGAGAACCTGCCTTTGTAATTGTGGTATAGACTGCCACTCTTTTTTGGAGGTTGTATGTGAATATGCTTTCCATCAATTGCCCCAAGGCAATGTGGAAACTGCCATTTCCTTTCGAAGTCCTGGGCTATTGCCTGCCATTCTGCCTCCGTTGATGGTGTCTACAATAATAGAAAAAGAAAAAAAAAACAGTGGCTGGGAGTTAACCTATATTTAAGATTCAGAATGCCTTTATTGTCGTAATCACATGTACAACAAAATTAGAAAGCCATCCTTTTTCAGTGCAAAGAGCATATCACTAAGAACATAAAAATAGGTATAAAGATAAAATAGCATCGCATAGAAAGATAAGTATAAGCACACAGGTAAAAAAAAAAGGATCAAGTAATATATATAAGTATGTATATACATAAGAATATAAATAAATTGGCAGAATTTAAAAACGTAATTGTTCGTAGTAAAATAATATTTCCAAGGTAATTTTACTGTTATACAGAGTGTATATGTTCTGGATGTTCATGACAAAATGCTGTTGTATAGTCGATATCTGAAATTTCATTTTTCACGGCTTTCCATAACTGCCTACAGTACCTTTAGGAAGTCTTCCTTCAAAACCTGGTACAGAGCGGCACAGGTCTCCACAACTATCTGTGAGATGGTGCTGGTCCCAACTCTGTACTGGAACCTCAGGGACTTGAATGATTCACCTGTATAAGACAAAAAGAAAAATTACAAAACATACACAGACAAACATTAAAATGAACAATAATCAAAAATACATAGATCTCATTTAACTTTGATATGCAGTCACACCAACCTGTTGCCAGGAAGCGCAAGGTCAAAGACATACGCTCTCCAGGTGGTATTGCCAGTCTCATCTTGGTGTCCTGTTTTGTTATGAGGTGTTTGACTTTACCCAGCAAAAAATCAAAATCCTCTGCAGTCATTCGCAACAGCTCCCTGAATCCAGTCTTATCATTCATCTATTTGAATGAAAAATAAAGAAACGCAGCTTTTATCACAATACACAACCCTTTTGTTTTTCAATTACAAATTATAATGATTACAATATTAATATTTTAACTACAAGAAAAATATCCTCCGTATGTAGCTTAACAAAAACACTGGCTATAAAATAACCAAGAGTTTATGAATGACACAGGATACTCACACCAGGCTAGCTTATAGTTATACATTTTATTAGGCAACAGATATATTTGTAGAGGTTTGTTGCAAGCATTGTTGTGAACACACTGCAGTAATATAGTCACCAGTAACTAGGTAGCCTAATTAAAAACTATATTAGCCTAGTTTAGCATAGGTTATTTGGTTATTGTTTTGCTATGTGCCTGTAATCAATCAGGCAAAACACAGACGATTTATCATATTTCACAAACTGCACTGTTTTGACACTGTTGCAGTTAATGCTTTAATGCTTAACATTGAAACTTCATTACCTTTTCGAAATAATCTATTAAACAAGTAGGGATTTGAGGGGCGTGCACTAATATTTTCTCAAAGACACGCCCACAATAGAGGAACTAATATTCAGGTAAATTCCACCCACTGGAACAGCGTTTCACAGGAACCCAATATTACACAACACCGGCATCTGCATGGTGTTTCTAGTCAAGTTAACATAATTTCCGAGTCGATAATAACAGATGGTGCCGCTCAACGGTTACTCAGGAAAAAAATGTGGATAAACATGTTTTACTCACCTCCAACTCTCTCTGTAGCACAGACAATCCCTGCTGCCCACGTGTACTGATCCAGTCTTTCACCCATTTTCTTTCCTTTTTGGGGGTTTTTCGGAACAGATCATCGCGCAAATAACTTTCAGCGCTAAATTCTTGCCGCCGTCCATTTTCACTTCCTGTTTCGCGCGTTGTTTCGTGTAATTTCCCGTTCCACTTCTCGCGTGTGTTTTCGTGACAAAACGTGGTTTGGGGACCTGAGAGAGTCGCTGGGCGACAGAGTTGTTGTCAGCTCGTGTAGTGTGTGACCCCCTGTTGCCGATCATTTATGTTGTGTCACGTAGTGTGAACAGTACAACGACTTAAAGACAAACAGCAAGTCATGTAGTCTGAACAGCACAGCGATCTGCCAACGTTTTAAATCGTGTAGTGTGAACTAGGCTTAACGCAGCCATAATATGCATAATACACATATTATGCCGCACACAGGCTCTCAACAACAATGACGGCTGATCAACCATTTCAACAGTAGGCTAGATTAGTGTGGGTTAAATGCAGAGTAAATTTCTCTACATGGATCAGTAAAAGTAATCCGCCAATACACGGGTCACTATGCACATTCACGTCACTCTAAAATGACGGCGCGCCCGATGCAGCAAAACTGTACAAATGCTGGACATCCACACACCGCACCACAGTATTATCAACGCACCACGTACACCTCCATAACAATGTGCATGATACAATACTCATAAAAAAAAATAAAGCACTCACCTGTCTGTCATTCCATCCCTTTACTCGTATTAAAAAGTAAACACGGCCAACAAAACAACTTGTGCTCGGTGCTAGCTGTTAGCCACTCATAGCACTCATAGTTGCAGTCTTTGAAATGGTGCATAAAAACTTTGCTGGCCTTTGTTAGCGAATTCAGTTTAGGTTTTCCTTTCTCAGTTCTCTTTTGTCTGCCAAAGAGCGCCTTGAAAAAGGCTTTTTAGCAGATCGGCAACAAGATCTGTTGTTGGAATTCCCAGGAATTATAATAATCTTTGTTTTGTCACGTGATTTGAAGGACCATGAGCTGCTGTAGTTTTATTTATTTACATTTTAGAAGACATGTTTTATGCAACTGTGCACAGATTATTTGAAATTATGACAAAAAAAAAGAAAAAAAAGAATTATACCCTAATTCAACATTAAAATTCCAGTCAAAAAGCTACTTGAATATTGTTTCACTCTTATGTTTGTTCACATACAGACACTGTATTCTTTCACTTTCATTAGTGTTGGTAAGTACAGAGAATAAAAGGTTTATTTGTTTCGGGTGTGGTGGTGTGTTCTGTCACCAGCTGGTTATTTTTGGTGTTGAATGTTTGGCATGGCTGCTATTGCTGGTTTCTTTTTCCTCATATTTTGTTTTGTTTTTCAGACATTCTTCTCTTATTGCTGTCTTATCGATGTTTTTATAAAACAATAGCAATGGAGAGACTGCTCACTGACTGGTGATCATCCAATCAGGACAGTGTGTAATGCACACTTACTGTAGGCTATATTAAAACATGATCATGAAGCTGTTTAGATGTTTCCTATCTCAAATTCACATCTGAAGTACCAGAATTTGGCGTTGTATTTAAGCCAACATTTATGTATAGAACCAGCCTAGAACCATGGAAATTTACTTCGTAATCAACAGTCAGAAACAGGGAAAAACAAGAACAAATGAAGAACAACTAGCAAATTGGCCATGTTAATAAATACTTCTTGGTATGATATATCAACCAAGAAACTTATCTTGATCGTTTTTAAAGGGATAGTGCACTCAAAAATGAAAATTCTGTCATTGTTTATTCTTTAGTTTTCTATAGAAGAAGAAAAAAACATACAGGTTTTGATTTCCTTCATTTCAACATAATTAATTACACTTAGATTAAGTATGTTCACTTAAAATGTGTATTTATTTGTCATAAATGTTATATACATACAAAAACTTTGTTTTTAATGGAATAAATCAATCTTTCTATAAATAGCTTTCTTTTTTAGCCCTAAACAAAGTACAATATGATGTTGGTGTGTGTTGTTTATGGGGAATCTCCACAGGTGTAATGGTTTTATTCTGTACAAACTGTATCCCCCCTATACCAACCCTAAACCTACTCCTCACACAAAACTTTCTGCATTTTAGATTTTCAAAATAACACCATTTAATATTATATTTTTTTTTAAAGCTATTTGTATTACAGGATCCCTCATAAACCACCTCTACGTCATACCCATGTCATTATACAAGTTTGTTGTCCTCATAAACTACATAAACCAGCTCAGACACACACACACACACACACACTGGATATGTGATGCAGTTGCGATGCTGTGATTCTAATCTTGTTTAAGATATCTGAGTAGTGTCATATTGCAAAACTATTTTAAGATCTTTGACAAAAAGCCACTAAAAGAAAATATGTTGTCCAAAGTGAAAATTGTGTCAAGACCCAATGACTTAATATGCATTAATTCCATTGACAGCTCTTTCATAAGTCTTAGAGGAGTGATGATAAAGCCTGCTGCAAGAAAAATTGTAAGTTCTTCAGTCAGGCTTACATTTCTTCCTCTGCTTTCGGCTCTCTTCAGCTTCTTCACAGCATCTTGAATGTTCATCTTCAGTAGGTCTACCGTCAAACACTTCACTTGGAACTGAGTGGTGAGTAAATCACTACCTTCTGCTGTTGGATCCTGCCTTGATAATTTAATATAAGTCAGAATCTGTGCCAGATGTGACTTGTACAAATCTATTTCCTTTTCAGCCTTTTCCAGATCAGCCAGTGCTTGAGCAATATAACCGGTGTCTTTCCTTCTGATAGTGGCCAGTGCACGGTTATAGAGAGGAATAATCTCTCCAGATGTACCATCCTCCAAAGCTTTGGTGAACATCTCAATGCTCTCAGTAAGGCATCCCTTCTTACGGAGATTGTTTCCAGATCTGATGTAATAGTAGACCATGGAAGATGGACACTGTTTAGTTAAAAGCTTCTGCTTTGCTCTCAACAAGTCATCCTTCAGCTGTTTCTCCATCATCGCAATGGGCTTTTTCTCACTGGAGTGCATCAGGAGCCACAAACCCCAGCACTCATGAAGAGAGGACACTATTACATCACGCTGGTCTGAAAAAATATCATCTTCATAAACGCCATCCAAAACATCAAGGTAGACAGAAAAAAGCTCTTCCTCATTTGTGATTTTTGGAATGTCTTTTTTAAGAAACCCAGAGAGTCTGATGTTCACCAGAATATTTCTGGCATCTTTTGCCTCTTCAAGATTGCTTTCCATAATTGGAAATGAATTCATTAGTAGATCTGTGAGAGCAGAGATCATTGCATCATGAGTTTGAGAGCTAATATTTTTCAGGTAGTGATTAACTGCATCCTCAAATAAACCCTCTGTGGATTCTCGTGGCATCAACATTCTTGTAAGACGTGACATCAGTGTAGTTGTAATACAGTTTAGTTCGCTGAGTAACCTGGGGAGAGATGTTTTTAGGCTCATCACTAGTTTAACATTGTCAGAGAAATGTCTGGTGCACATGATGAGCTGAGCGGATCCTGGACTCCCTTGACGAGCCGTCCGTCCAAATGCTTGCTGTTCAACACGGACGTTCAGAGGCAAGAAGGTTTGCATCACAAATAGTCCTCCTGCTTCATTTACACTTTCACTGACCTTTAGGTCTGTACCTCGACCTGCTAGATTAGTTGCAATGATGACGTCCCCCGCTTGGACAGTTTTATCTATTATTGTAGAGTTATTCATGTTGTTATTCACATATAGTTTTAGTTTTTCTTTTGAAATGGTATTTCCAAGGGTCTTGTGAAATATTTCTGCACGATTGATCGTCTCACAGATGATGAGAACTGCTCGTGGACCTCGATAGACGGTGGAGGTCACTTGATGTTTAACAACATTACAGACGGTCCTGATCCACTCGTCGTCTTCAGCTATCACCAAACCCTCCAACTCATAAAGTTTCCTTCGTCTAAATACAGGGATCTTACACGTCTCAATACCATCGTAGAGTTTCTTCAGCATGTCAAGCTCTGTTTGGTCTCCCAAAGTTCCCGTGATCCCATAGATCTGGTTTGTGTATTTCTTAAATAAACCCACATTAGACATGAAGTTTGTTATTAGACTCATGTTGGACAGTTTAGTTTGGTGTTTCATTTCCAGGAACTGCTGAAGTCCTTCCCCCCATTTCATGTTGTTTTGCACAACACCAGTGCATTTGTAATCGACAGGAGCGACTCCATCTCCATGAAGGATATATTCATGCCCCAGAGTCATTTTGGTGGCTTGCAGAGCATTTTCAATCCAAGTTTGTAATTTGCCGTTAATGAGATCTTGAAGGCCTGGGATATGAGAATCAGTTTGTTCCCCCATTAATTCAGACTGAAAACACTTTTTAATCATTTTACCCAATGAATTAACTAGAGAGTCCTCCTCACAGTACACTAAACGACATTTTACATTCCCTTGGAGAAGAACAGATATTTCTTGTTTCTTATTTGTACTCGTGCGACTGATCTCATTTAGTTTCTCTAAATTCATATCAGGCCCTTCCTGGTAAAGTTTAAAGAAATACTCAGGAAATTTTCCCACAAACATGTTCAGGAATGCCTCTGTTTTGGCAACACTTGCATCATCAAGTTCTTTTGCTGCTTCCGCAGCATTCTGCACAATACTGAGTTGATCAATGTCTTTATTTTCATGCATGATTTCAGACAGAATCTGAGAGAAGAGCCGAATGGGTCCTAGAATCTCTCCAGTGTCAAAACGCTTCAGCTGATTGACAATTAACCAAATATTAGCCAATATTCCATTGAGAGATTCCATGAGAGGCATATTACTATTCAAATAAACCACTTCAAGACCTTTGTCCAGCATTAGCGAGTCCACCTCATCCACTATAACACACTGAAACTCTCTGTTAGGTCTCACATCTCTTCTGTGGAAGCGCTGTCTCAGAAAATCACCTGCAAAACTGTCAGTCGTACCGCAGACCACCTGACATTCATAGCACTTCTTCAGATCTTTATCTTCTGATTTATTGGTGTTGACGTCAACAGTGATTTTAAGTCTCTTATAAAATGCAGACCATTGTTTAGCGTCTCTTTCAGCAAGTACAGGAGAACTGGAGATGATGTCAGGGTTTTTTCCCATCATGACCTGATATGCGGCAAACATTGCAACGATACACGACTTTCCTTCTCCTGTTCCAACCTGAACCAGTCGACTTGATTTAGAAAGAACCAGAATGCACCAGCTCACCATCTGAGTCAGGCGAGGTTTATTTCTAATTGTCTTTTCTGCAGCTTTGCAGAGCTTAAACAGAATTTCCTTTATTCCTTGTAGATGTGGTGCTGAAGAAGCTGATAGACATTCTATAGACACAATATCTTTTACAGAAGACACAATATCTTTTACCTCTGCCAAAGTTTGTTCATCAATAACTGCTTGTACTTCAATTTCCTCCACAATCTCATCCAGTGTTTTCTCTTTAGTGTTTTTGACTGTTTCATTAATTTTGTCCTTAACATGATCCACAATCTTATCATCATTTTGCAAAGTTAAATCCGACACTTTGATTTTGTGAATCTCCACTTGATGAAGGATTCTCATCATCCATGAGTGAAAATCTTCATTCCTGCCATTAAATTCTTTCACGAGGGCTTTAAACAACTTAATAACATCATCTTTTCCCCATTGTCCGTTCTTATGCAAGGAAAGCAGTCGTGATGACAGAAGTATTCCTGATGCCTCCATTTTCAAAACTCTGGAAATTCAGTCTTGATATTTTTCTCACTGCAGCAGGTCTGTCTGTGGTTTAAAAAAATATCACATGAAATTAACCTTCTGCTTAACTGACAAACGTAAGCAGACAAAATGATTGATAAACACGACCATTAAGACAATTTCAGCAATAGACTATTTTAAATAAAGAAAATTTTTTGCTTGTTTTAAAAGTGTATTCTCAAATTAGGTTTTGTTTTATTTAGAAGTTTTCTCTGAGAAAGCATTTATTTCTAATACTCACACCATTCGAGGCCATATTATTGTGGAGCTGTTACAGCAAAGCTCTTCTAGAGTCATCTGTGAAGAGTCTCAAGGGAGTTTCATTATATCAGTATGAGAAGATGACGCTTCATGCTTTGGGATTTCCAGTAGGCATAATATCAGTTCAGTTTGTCATGTGATTTGAAAGATCAGGAAGTGCGTGCCAGAATTTATTTACATATTTACAGTACCAAAATGGTGTGATACAGTCGATTAGTTGTGTATACAGGTTTCTTTGCAGTTCAGGTGTGGTGTGATGGTGTGTTTGTTCACCGACAGGTTATTTATGGAGAGCAATGACAGCTACTGATATGCTGGTTTCTTTTCCTTCTGTTTTGTTTTGCTTTTCAGACATTCTTCATTTATCAGTCTGCATTTTAAAAAAAATACAAAAAACATACAGGAGTACTGTTAACCTTTTGTTGATGTACATGAAGACTAGTATTGTGCACTTGCTGTGTGGGTTTGTAGGACACACCATGTTGGACTCCTGCTTGACAATATTGTATTTTTGTCCTTTTATTATTTTGATGATAACCAATTAGTAATTACTATTATCTCCAGAAAGAGCAGAAAGACTGTGCCATATAATTATTTTAGGCTCGTCTATGCTGTAACGGTAGTAATTATAATTTTCTGTCTTAATCACAAATTATTAGCAACTTAAGCCAAACTGGGTTTGATTACAACAATTACTCCCTTTGAGGATAAATAAAGACAGACTTTTGATTGCAGCATGTGTTCAGTATTTCTTTGGTTGGGCATTTTATACTGTGTTTAGTTTCACTTTCAATTTGTCACGAGATCTGCAAGAATCTGATCATATATTTGTATTTCTAGATTATTTTTATAAAGCTGTCTTCAGATAAAATTAAAACTTCTTGAGTGACATAAGAAAAAAGATGTATTGTAATCACATTAAATAAATAAAAATTTTACTTGTATATTGTCTAGATGGTAAAAACCATTCAAGAGTCAAGAGGCATTCATTTTTCATTTGCATAGGTAACACTGGGGAAAACTGGCACTGAAATGCTTGAGACAGGGCTCAGACATACAGTGACAAATACAGGACCATACATAAACCACACATAAATAATCAATTGGTAAACATGAAAATACACAAATATAGACATAAGTGGAGGGCACTAAGATATTAAAGTACCATGTGCTATTCCACAGACAGAACAATAAACACAGACAGAGCAATAAATACAAATAAGTGGCAGTAACAGATACAATAAGAGTAGACAGTGTTAAGACTATTAAGTAGTCCTGAGGAACTGAGATAAAAATACTGAGGTTTAAAACTTCTCTTCCGCGATCCGCACAGAATTCCAGTGCATTTGCCTTTCCTCCTTTTCCGACGGGATCTTAGTATGCCGCCCGGAGTTCAGAGGCTGCGTTGTTCTGAACCAAAGTTTAAGTTAGATTTAATGTCCAGAAGTGTTTGTCGATCATACAATCATACATATAGTAAGTAAACATAGAAATAAATACGTAAATAAATACATAAATGTGGAAAGAATATAAATGAATAGGGAAATACAATTATACATAATTATTTATTCTTGTTTTTTTTTTTACTTTTCTTTGTAGATTTATTTATTTATAATTTTGTCAGGTTTGACATTCCATATTCTGATATACAGCATTGAATGAAGTTACATTAAATATTACGCGATGAGAATTTACTCTCAGCCCAAACTATTTGCTCTGGAACAAATAATACATTTATAGATTAATGAGACCAAAGACTGCCCGTGAGATTTACCCAAAATGAATTATAAGTTTAACGACTATAGAGACGTCAGAGCCAGCTGTGAATTCCAGAAGATCTGTCCGAGGTGAGGATGCTCTCAGCGGGTTCATGAACACCGAACGGCCGCTGACGCCCTGGAGCTCACATCTCCGAAAACATCGAAGCAAATTTTCAAATAGATGTTATCTTTATTAACAAACTGCATATTTCAAATCTAAACAAGTAAATTATCGCCTAAAAACCTCTTAAAACTACATTCTGTGACACAAAAACAGTATTAATTGTAAAATTACAGTGGATTTGGGCGTCCGCTGTGAGAAATACGGCAAGCGGAGTGATACAAACGGTGAAACTGTTGGCGTTCTGTTATCACTCTAATATCACACTCTTATCAGCCAATCAGATTCGAGGACCAGAAAGAACTGTTCTATAAAGAGAAATATTTCAGATGAATATTCCAAAGAAACCCACGCATTTTATGAAGAAATAAATGCCATTACACTTATTGAATAGATGTTCTCGATAATTTGTTAGTTATATTAGCTGTCAAATTCCTACATCACAAAATACAATGCTTATACTGTAATCGCATCAGATGTAAGATGTTTTCTCTCTCTCGCACAAGCTGACGTCATTGTTCGTTGCCACGGCAACCGCTTGGTGCTCAGCGCCCCACACCGCTTCTTGCATTACGTGGATGAGAAGAGGATGTCGCTCACGCTCTGGCATTCCCAGGAATTATAATAATCTTTGTTTTGTCACGTGATTTGAAGGACCAGGAGCTGCTGTAGTTTTATTTATTTACATTTTAGAAGACACGTTTTATGCAACTGTGCACAGATTATTTGAAATTATGACAAAAAAAAACAGAATTATACCCTAATTCAGCATTAAAATTCCAGTCAAAAAGCTACTTGAATATTGTTTCACTCTTATGTTTGTTCACATACAGACACTGTATTCTTTCACTTTCATTAGTGTTGGTAAGTACAGAGAATAAAAGGTTTCTTTGTTTCGGGTGTGGTGGCGTGTTCTGTCACCAGCTGGTTATTTTTGGTGTTGAATGTTTGGCATGGCTGCTATTGCTGGTTTCTTTTTCCTCATGTTTTATTTTGTTTTTCAGACATTCTTCTCTTATTGCTGTCTTATCGATGTTTTTATAAAACAATAGCAATGGAGAGACTGCTCACTGACTGGTGATCATCCAATCAGGACAGTGTGTAATGCACACTTACTGTAGGCTATATTAAAACATGATCATGAAGCTGTTTATATGTTTCCTATCTCAAATTCACATCTGAAGTACCAGAATTTGGCGTTGTATTTAAGCCAACATTTATGTACAGAACCAGCCTAGAACCATGGAAATTTACTTAAAACGCATCAGAGTTTCGCCTCTTGGTCTTCTATACTCTTTGGCACAGATCCACCTACAGCACAGACGCACGTACAACAACTCCTTTTCAGTCCATTACATCACAACATTTATTTGCATTTTTCAAGTAACAGATTAGTTTTGCATATTTTTATCCAAAACCATTCTACATTTATACAGATATAATAACATACATGCAATTTTTAACCACATATTCAATCAAACAATACCAGGCACCATTATCTTTATCATGCTATATTTTCTCTTGATTAGCTGACAATTAAATGTGCAAATGACGTAAACTTTTTTTGGTGTTAACACACACACACACACATATTAACAAATTCACTATTTTACTGTGAGTTTATATTTTCCTCCCTGCATCATATATCTGACCCTGGCTTTCACGACATACAATAAAAGTCTTATAGTTATTCTTTTTATTAGCTATTCTGGTGACACCTAAACTCTTCTCAGACGACGGAAGTCTACACAGTTTCTGCAGAGTTCTACACTGGAAAGCTCACCAATTTCATTGATGAATTACCCATGAAGATTCTTGTGGAACATATCAACAACCGTTAACGTCATGCCACTAGCTTAAGCTTCTCCTCCTAACCTGAACTCTTTTCGTTTTCACCCCATTTCATGTACATTCATTTTATAATACTTGTCTATTTTTAAAATGTAGTTGTTGCTATTTAGATGCATTTCTTGCATTTTTTTAACCTCCGGACATATCTATACTTCTATATTGTATTAAAACTACTTTTTGTATTATTTCGCTGCATTACTCCAAGCCTCCTGAAGGAGTTTATATTTTCCTCCCTGCATCATATATCTGACCCTGGCTTTCACGACATACAATAAAAGTCTTATAGTTATTCTTTTTCTTTTCTATGTTGAAAATGCTTTCAATATTTCACAGTACAACCCACTGTAATTCTTAAACCTATACGCTTAAACAACTATAACATTAAACACTTACATTTGCTTAAAATAATCACTCTATGATTGACTGTAACAACGACGCCGCTTTTGTTCCCTCCGTACTTGGAGATGGGAATGCTCTTCACGACCAGAAGGAGCAGAAGCGGTCAATTGTGGCATAATAAAAGCTCTGCTGCTTTCGAACCGTGTGCTACACTCGTTCACCAGCCTCGTTTTGCTTTGACGGCCTAAGTTATAGCTTTACCCTGCTTCATACTACGACATTAATAAATCTTTATGCATTAGCTCATTCATGAACATGATGCATCAGCTGTGGGGATAAAGACGACAACTCCCATGATTCCACACGGCGTCATCAAACTACGCCTTTGTTTGATTTGAATACATGCCCTCTAGTAGCAAAAATGTACATATTGTATCTTTAAATTCTTCTATTTATGCCTTATAAACATACATACAGTACACTGTTTATATTACAGCTACTTGTATCACTCGATATTATAGCGATTGTTTTCCACCCTCGACTTTTGAACTCAGCACATAACTGTTCAACTGCCATGTCAAACTAAAAGTCCCATTGTTTGATGTCTACTCCCGCATTATACGTAAACTAAATTTTTGTAGTATAACGGATATTTTATAAAGATATTCATGTTCATCTTGCATGCATGCCCACGTATAACATTTGACTCATTCATATATTGCATCAGATATTTCACATTTATATTTAATATATTACCTAATTGCTATTACATCTCTAATCATTTCTTTTTATTCACAAAAACACTTTATTACATGCATTTCATTTATGCACCTCAACTCATTTGTAACAAACGTGCAACCAACAAAATAAACACATTATTGAAGATATTTTGCCTTATTTTACAATATCAGTTATACTCTAGATAATTTGTTTGCATTGTTATTAACTGTTTTTTCGACTTTCTTTTTGCCCTCAGAATGGCTACTCCATATACTCGTGCTGCCAGACTTACATGCAAATGTATTCAGACCCATTTGATCAATAAAGCAAAAACATTCATATACACAAAATCTAAAATTGAACCTGCAACATACAGGACAACATCAGTCTGTGCCCTCACTGATAATGACAATACCTACCTTCACAAAAAATCTGGCCCAGACCCCGAATTTGAAGAAAGAGCTAGCTACATTTTAAAAAATGTGACCATCTCTACCAAAGATGGGCTTGCCCACTTGCTAGTCGGGCCAGCAACACAGAAATTTCACACGGCTCCACTCGTGGTCACAGAGGATGCAGTAAAAGCTACACAAAATGCACTATGTCCAACCTCAACACCCATGTCTGGCAATGAAGACTCAACATAAACTCAACTCATGGATATATAACTCTCCAAGGCCAAGGGAAAAGAGTGAGTATCTTAATCTATGTCTCACTTATTCAACATATATTACTTCTGAAAAATGAATGTCACTTACTTAGACATTTTATACAACATATCTCCTATACTTACACCTGCACAAAACAAACTTATATGGTGCTTAACCTGTAACATTTTTCCACCTAGTCTATACTTTCACAGCTAGAGAAAGTGAGGATGATACAATCATCAATGCCAATTTTAAATCTAAAGCTGCTGTGTGGTCCTGATCAGCTTAATATCTCCCTATGGAGAGATGAAGCTCTCTGTGACTTATACATTGGAGACGACGTAGAGATCATCATATAGTGACATGGTGCCTCGAAGAAGAGGACATTTTCATTCCTCTCAGTACACAAATGTTAAGGTAATCATAATACAATCATTACAAAAATATGTAAGACACACTGTACCTGTATCTATCTATCACACACAAGCAAAGTATACAAATTCATATTCCATTTAAATTATACACTCCTATCATACGCATCTTTGATGAAATCACACACTTACTAGCAACAGACAACATTTCACATACCTATATGTTTGGTAAAAAAATACAGATTTTTTTCTTTTTCTTTTACAGATTAAGGAGACTGCACGTACAAAACAAGAAATTGAAATTCTAGGAGTATCTCAGTCTGGTGACACCTACACTCTTCTCAGCAGTGACGACGAAGTCTACACAGTTTCTGCAGAGTTCTACACTGGAAACCTCACCAATTTCATTGATGAATTACCCATCAACAACCGAATCGTTAACGTCATACCACTAGCTTAAGCTTCTCCTCCTAACCTGAACTCTTATTGTTTTCACCCCCTTTCATGTCCATTCATTTTATAATACTTTTCTATTTTTAAAATTTAATTGTTGCTATTTAGATGCATTTCCTGCATTTTTGTAACCTCCGGACATATCTGTACTTCTATATTGTATTAAAACTACTTTTTGTATTATTTCGCTGCATTACTCCAAGCCTCCTGAAGGATTACCCAAATATGATTCACACTGGTTGGACACTTCTTACAGACATCACGGTCCAGTTCCTCCCAAAGTAGCTCAATTGGCATAATATTGCCATTATTATGTAATCAAAATGAAAATTATTATTGCTGGTCTTCAATGATAATGTCAAGTTACTTTACTGTATTTGCACCAAAAAATTATAAGGATTTATGCTGATATCATCCAAAACCTTTGCCAGGGGTGTTTCCAAACTTTTGAAACGTTTTTTCAGTGATCAAACTGTCATGATAAACATGAGATAATACTATTGATAACAGAATCATTAATATTTTATTGGCCTTTGTGAAGTACGCAATAAGCTTCAATAGACGCTGTGATTAATGTTCTCTGCTGCTTCATTTCAGTACGTTACATGACTGCCCCCGGTCCCACTTTATATTAGGTGGCCTTAACTACAATGTACTTACATTTAAATTAATCATTTGATACAATGCACTTATTGTGTACATACATGTTTTTACATTGTACTTATATTTTTAAAAAAAGCTGTATGTAGTTACATCTGTAATTAATTTCTGTAATTACATTTATAATTACTCTGTTGACCCATCCCTTACACCTTAACCCACCCTTAAACCTACCCATATCACCAAACCTGTCCCTAACCTTACCTGTATCCCACCTCAATAGCATTAAAAGTGTTTTGCAATACAATAAGTACATTGTACTTATTTTTTGATGCAAGTACATAGTAGTTAAGGCCACCTAATATAAAGTGTAACCCTGCCCCCTACTGATCATGTCTTTCCTGTGTTAGAGCATTCCCTGTGGTCCTGCGTAACACACCGTGGTCACACGTGATCCCTTTCCTCTGCACACGCATTCTCGGTGGCCAGATCTGTAGGCAACATTATTTTACGAACATTTGACATATTATTGTCAATATGCAATATGACAATAATTTAAGAAAAAATGTGTTTTACAGAGAGAGAGAGAGAAAAAAAAACAAGATTTGGTTTTCAAAAAGCCTTTTTCCAAAAGGTACATCTGGAAAAAGGGGGGTCGTCTTATAATCAGGGTCGTCTTATATTCGGGTCAATACGGTAATATGCTTTGATACAGCACTCTGTAAACAGTCACACCTTTCAGTAATGACCTTCTGTGACTTACCCTCTTTGTGGAGGGCATCAATGTTCGTCTTCTGGATCATCGCCAAGTCAGCAGTCTTCCCCATTATCGTGGTTTCAAAGAACAAGAGATGCCCGAAATTTATACTGTAGGGATGGTCATTTATTGAAACTCAAATGTAAATATTCTAATATTTTGAGATACTGATTTTTGACTTTCATGAGCTGTAAGCTCTAATCATCAAAATTAAAAAAAAAAAAAAAAACTTTTGAAATGTTTTACTTTACATGTAATGAATCTAAAATATATGAAAGTTTCACTTTTTGAAATGTTACAAGAAAAAATTTACTTTTTTTCGCGACATTCTAATTTATTGAGATGCACCTGTATAATTTTTCATATATAGAAAATGCATCTTGACTTAAGAATTTTTAGATATTTGTACTTAAAATAAAACAAAAATACCCGTAAGAAAAGTATTTTTGCAGTGTGAATGAATGAATGAATAAATGAGGTATTTAAACATTGCTTATGCTTTAAAAAGGGGGAGGAGGCCGAAAGAAACTGGTTTTAGCGAAGAAAACCTGCTCCCAACCAGGTTAGGTTCAAAGAGTAATTTGCCATGGTAACTAACTCTGAGTATAAGTTACCTCTCTTTCTGAAAGGGGTTAACATACTCAGTGCCCAAAGTTCAGTCAACACGACAAATATGCATTCATACTCGGATATTCTAATTACTAAAGTTCTATCATCATATAATGCTAAATTATCATAATATAATGCTTGACTGACTGATGCTAAGTGTCAGTTGATAAATAGTATAGATTAATGTACAATGTTTTATAATAATAATAATTCATTCTATTTAGTGTCCATTTCATTAATTTAACATATTTAATATTGGGGGCCTCCAAGTTATTTGACATTTGAATAATAAAAAAAAAAAAGTAACGCAATAGTTACTTTACCTGGTAATTAGTTACTTTTAGAATGATGTAACTCAGTTACTATTTGTGAGAAGTAACTAGTAACTATAACATTACTTTTTTAAAGTAACGTGCCCAACACTAGAGCACCATTGGTTTGTGCAGCTACACAAACGTAAACAAATCAGGCTTCAGTATCAGAGTAAAACAGGAGTTTTCCCCATAGTCGTCAAGACGACACAACGAGAGCTACCATTTGATAGGATGTGATGATCTATGTTTCTCTGCACTGGAGAAAGTTTATTAAGTTCACTAGTTACTGAAGCACCACAACATAATCCACCAGTGTCATCTGGCTGTCTGTTCTGAGAATTAAACTCAGGTTTGGGGTTATAGTGGTTTTTCAAAAGTTCCACTAATTCTCTGAAGCGTTTATCTCGTGGTTTATCAGGGCTGAGCAAATGTCTCAAAATGCTATATATGTCTGATTCCCAACTGAAAGCAGAATAGCCTGTTTCTTTGCAGCCTCGGCTATCTCATTTGCTTTTCTAGAAATGCTCAACTTTAAAGGTGCACTAAGCAATTTAAACACTTAAAGAACTACAAATAGCAGAAATCTGCACTACATTTATGGATACAGTAAAACATTTTTATAGAGTAAAATTTTAGTTCTACTTCATATACTTTTCTTAATACTTTGAAACATTATGGTTTAAGTAAAGATTATTCATGCCTCTTACTGAACACCAGTCAGAACTCAGATATCAGAGCTGAGATCAAATCATCAGAAAAACCAACAACCAGAAACCAGCAGTAGAAAAAAAGAGAGAAAGAGCAAAACACACAGACAGAACGTGAGAACAAATCAACCAAAGATTGGAAACGTTTTTATGTCATGAGCACAGTGCTGTGAAAATCTCCTGAATATATTCAGGTAAGACATAGTTTTGGTATTTTCCGACTTAATTCATTAAATATGAACCGACATGTAATGCAGACTAAAATGCATGAATGTTTTCAGCCTGCTGATTCTGAGTTGTTGTACGTTTAGCTGAAATTATAAGCTGTACATCTTCTGAAAGTCACTTAGCATACAGCACAAATACATTTTTTTTAATTTATTCGATTACATATTTTCAGCTGAATAACAGAAAGAGATCAAAGAGAGATTAGAATATGGAAAATTATCCATTTAAATGGAAGCTGGAAGCTGACCGGCTGGAGGTAAAGGTCAGATTGTCCATCTTCATCATCATTGGTGCGTGTGCAGGTCTACCAGCTCTTGTTTGGTCTATCAGCGATCTCATTCATCACAGAAAGAATGGACACCGTATTTCAATCTTCATCCTCCTCCTCCTCCTCACTGACTTTGTTGAGCTTTTCTTGAGTCCCTACATACTTTTAAAATATCTCTTCGATGAGATCCCCTCTAAGGATTGGACATGTTGGGTTTTGTCATCTTTATGGTGGTCATCAAGAGCCTGTGGTATCATCTTAAACCAGCTGGTGGCACTAGAGGGAATTCTCTCAGTGAAATATCCACGCTATACTGCTTGTGCTTTCTCTTCACCATGTTTTATTATTTTATACATACTTGTGTTTCTCTGTGTCTTTATTTGTGCTATTATTTTGGATCCTATTCTTATTGTTCCTCTTGTGTTAATTGTGTCAGTGATCACATGGATAATACCTTGTGGAGCTTCATGTTCTGCTGATCGTCACTGTCACACATCCAGGAAACCAGATTATCATATTTTGGTTGTTTTCATATACACTCTGCTGGTGCTGCTGCTTTATCAGACATTAATGATACTTGATTTTTTTTATTTCATTTTTTCGAAATGTTCCACACTAGGGCGGGCAACACCATGGCCACCTCGGACACAAGTGACCAATCATATTCCTGGAATTGAGAGGTGACAGATTCCAATCTTCTCCTCATCAGAAAGGGATAAAAGTATCCCTCCAACAGGAACACTCCCCGGTTCTGACACTAACAGAAACACCAAAGTTCTGAGTCTCTGATACATCCAGAGAGACAGTAGCAGAAACAGCGTTCTGAGTTTCTGGCCTGACGAGGAAAGATACTTCAAGACAGCTAAGGTTCAACTCAGCTCCTGAATAAACCTTCCTTATCGCAGTTGGCTGCCCTTCAGTTGCAAAGGACCCAGCAGTGACGGACCCCGTCTGACTCTTGCCGCTCCGAAAGCAGCGCAGCCTAGTCTGCAAAGGCACTGCCTGAAACAAACGGCTTCTCAACGACGCAGCCAGATGGCAAAGGACCCCGTGAAGACCCATCTGCCCGGTCCCTGCTCTAAGGACCCCCTGTGGCACAAAAGAACTTCAGCATCCTCCAGGTCAGCGCATTGACGGCTACCGGAACGCAACTCTGTGCCCTCCCCACTGCACGCAGTCTGCATCACTCGCCTGTGGAACGTAATTATAAACTTACCAAACCTCTTTCCTAAAGATCTTGGCTTAGTTTATACCTGCACCCTATGTTTCTCTAACCTGTTTAGATAGCTATTATTTGTAATGCTGACCCCAAGTAAATGTTATATTGTTTGTTCAGAGATAAATAAGCAGTTATTTATCATTAATTCCACCAGAGCCATTATGTGGTTTTCGCAAAGCAACCTTACCATAGAAATCTCTTCATTCCTACATTCAGCTCAACAGCACTGCATTTTGCCATTCTGTGTTCACTCCATTATTTGTCTCTGCAATTTATTTGGTTTCTTCCTTCATATGTAGTTGTCTATTATTCTCTATTAACAGTGCATATTCATTTATTGGTATCATCACTAGTTGTTGTATTTACTCTTGCATATCTATTGTTAATATATTTCATTAATCTTATTACAATATTGTCTTCTTTGTGTTGATGATCCAAGGCTGTACTATCTAAACCACCAATCCTTCAGATAAATCAGTTGACCAGCTGTGTGAAATTCAAATTGTTGAACAGCTTGTGGGAAGCACGCCCACACTGCCAAATTAACAGTCTTTGACTGGTGCACTAAACTAATGCCGAGTTCACACTGAAGGATTTTAGCCCGATTTTTCACTCGCCGACAGGTTTTGATAAATCGCCAACAAATGCCCAAAATCAGAAACAAATTGGTGCTTGTTCACGCAAGTGACAATCACGCAGTGTGAATTATCAAAGACGCAATCTGAGGGAATCGCTGACATTTCGCCGACGCCTGTTAAATATTTGGCATGCTAAATATCTGGAGCTGTCGGCGATTCACAATCACGCTGTGTGCAATGATTTCTGACTGAAAACTACATCGGCGATGACCTTCAGCCAATGAGAGACCAAGATACAGGGCAGATGGAAGTTTGGGGAGGAGTTATATACCGGAATATCAGTATTTTAATACAATTATATCATACAGAAACAAGATGGAATAAAGTCTGATTTGTTGACTGCTGACTGACAATTCCAGAGACCCAGAGAAAATGAGACCCTGGTAGCAAAGACTTCTGGGCCTGATTAGGGCTGTGCAATTAATCGAATGCGATTGTCATGCACATCTCCTCAGTAAAGCCAGTTCTGTGATTAGTAGTAAATCTCTATCACGTGCTTTCAGATGGAGTGGCATTTACTACACAGAGCCATAGTTCATTGACAAGCTACGCAATATTGCGTTCATAATCGCAGACGAATGACATGCGCATGACAGTCACATTCGATTAATTGCACAGCCCTAGCCCTGATTTGGCATGAAGCCAGCACAGCTTGCATTCAGTTGGCATAAGGCATGTGAACCCAACATGGCCCGGTTATGGTGGAGATTGGAAAGACTGTCTTTAAAGGGGTCTTATTATACTTTTTCACTTTTTTAATTTTAGTCAGTGTGTAGTGTGTATGTTTGTGCATAAAAAAGATCTACAAAGTTACAAATCTCAAAGTCCACTCCAAAGAGAGATATTTCGTTTTGAAAAAAAAAAAACAATTTTCAAGAACTACAACGAAGGGCTTGTTTGGACTACAAACTTTTTTTCCGGGTGTTGTGATATCACAAAGCGGCCCATTAGAATATCATTCAAATAAATCCCGCCTTCAGAAATTCGAATGGTTGGGGGGGTGGGTAGGGGTGAGGTCGTGGTTAGAATGCTTAGTTGAGTGCATTAGACAAGACGACGATGAAGAAGAAGTGCTGCTGCAGCGTCAAGTTTTCGCCATGTCGAAGAAACGCTGTTTTTTTTCACCCCGTGCCCAAACGTCTTTTTCCTTCCTAAAACGGACGACGTCAGGAAACAGTGGTTGCAATTTATTTTTAACTCAGTACCAAATTAGGGTTATAACGCTCAGGAACAGTGTGCTGCGCATTTTACTGAGGACAGCTTCCACAACAAACAATGGGAGTACAGTGCTGGTTTCGCCAAAAAGCTTTTGCTGAAAGACGGAGCAGTTCCCACTTATAAATTGCTGACAGTACAATACTGGACAATGACGCAATCTGCAGAATTTACACTTCAATTATGAGACTATGATATAAATAATTCAACTGTATAACAGTTTCACTGCAATTCATGTTATAATGTTAGAATTAAAGAATAATAAACATAATACATATTACCATTGCTGTAACGGGGCTGACGAGACGCGAGACATGCGGATCCAAGTGCAAGCTTTTATTTATAGGCATGGTCATAAATACAGGTAGGGTTGAGCAATGGCAAACAGGTATGGCAGGGACAAGACAAAGAGTAATCCTAGGGCAAGCGAAGGTCGACGATCGGCAAACAGTATCCAGTGGGCAAGGCAGAGAGATAATCCATGAGCTATAATCCAGGCAAGGGAAATAATCAGAGTCCGAACAGGGAGACAGGGGTAAACAGTGGGAACACAGACTAGAAAACAACAAAAGTTCCGTATCACAGCTAATACTAGGGGAGTGAAAAACGCAGGACAATACAGGAACTGAACAGAAACACGGAATGGCACAGAAAGGGTTAATCCAGGAAACACGGGTAGAAATAAACACAGGAGAACAGGTAATGCACGACTAGGATTACTAACAAGGGCTCTGTAGAGTAGCTACGGCTAGGGGAGCGGTAAACGCATACAATACTCAGCCATGAGGGAAACAAAGTCCAGGGTTTAAATAGTGTGTGTGATTAGTGAGTGCGTGGGATCAGGTGTGCGTGTGATTAGTGCAATCAGCGCAATGAATGATGGGAATTGGAGTCCAGTGTTATGTATGGTGTGAGAGCCCATGTGGTGAGCGAGTGACCTCTGGTGGTGAATGAACGGAAGTGCAGACCAGATTCGTGACAGTTGCACTTATCTGTACATAGTAAATGCAGTTATTTTAAGCGGTTGTTGACATTGTATCTAAAACATGATTTAGCCCAAAAAAAAAAACAATAACGTTACCACTCTAATATGTCTTGCAATATCTGTGCGTGCAAAGGTTCTGTGCAATCCCAGGTTCTTGTTCAATGTTCTTGGGGTCTGAATCCGGCTCAAATTGATATGGCAATATTGACGCCAGACAGAACTTGCTGCTTTGGCAAGGGGCGTGGCAGTACTGAAACACCGTCTAAGCTGTTCGCCAATCACAACGCACTGGGACAGCTAACCAATCACAACACATTTTGTTTTTTGGAAGGCGGGCCTTCATCAAACCCGGAACTAATCGAGCCGTTTGTGCCAGGCTGGGCAGAAAGATATTGTAATAATGTAAATTATGTGAAAAATAATGCGTTTTTCGAACCACCAAGCACGAGAGCATGTTCTAGTACACCCCCAAAACAAAATCAAGACTTTGTAAAAGAGCATAATAGGACCCCTTTAAGGTGGCAAACAAAATATGGGCCAGTTGTTAAATGTATTATTTTGCCCAGATGTAAAATATATAACTGTGGGCCACATATGTGTGGCCAGTCTTATCCCACAGTTAAAATGTAATTTCAGATATTTCAGATAGTAAGGTGATAATATTTTCATACACACAGCTGTTTTCCCCTATTCCTGTGTGCAATGTGGGTTTATTGCTCTCTATCAACAAGGTTTAACAAACAAATAATTTTAATTATTAAACACCATTAACTTTAAATGTATTGTAAAGTAATTTACAATAGAGGACAACAGAAGTACACTGTAACACTCTTGAGGCTGCACCTCATGGACTTCTCAACTCTGGAGCAAAAGCGAGCTAAGTTTGGTAAGTGATAATTGGAAACATTTTAATATATTTAGTTTGACGTTGCTTTTACTCACCAAGTACATTTAAAAGAAGAAGAATGTAGGAGGAAGAATGTATTTTATTGTTTTTTTGATTAATTGGTGGTGCACAACATTTACTAATAATAATTAATATGTTTAATATGATTGATATGTTCTTCGACCTAAAAATAATCTTTTCCCTGAGGAAGATGATGATGAGAAGCACCATCAAAGAAAAAAAAATCAAAAAGGGTAAGAAGCTTCTGCCATTTTAAATTATAGTGTATTTTATCATACTTGATAAAGTGCTAAGATCTTTTGTACTGAGTAGAAAGTATTCATTGCCCAGTGCTCCAAAAGATCATCAGGCAGCACAAAACTCCTGCATTAGACCCAGTAAAGCAAAACAGCCCCAACAAGACCACAGCACTGCTGACTTCCACCGAAAAGATCCATCGAAGAGGCCACAGCAGTCCTGAGCTTTACCCAAGTGATGACAGCACTCCTAAGCTCTACTTAAATGGCCACAACACTCCTGAGCTCTACCCAAGAGGCCATAGCAGTCCTGAGCTCAACCCAAGTGGCCACAGTAGTCCTGACCTCCACCCAAGAGGCCACAACAGTCATAAGCTCCACCCAAGTCACTAATAATATATCAAGCAGGCACATCATCACTGAGAGCTGTACATCGAGGCACGCCAGCCCTGAGATCCGTCCATTAAGGTATGCCAGCAGTGAGATTCAGAGAAAATTCATATCTCAAAAATGTTTTGTAGAGATGTTGTAATTTGCGATGATCCAGAATAGTCCTGATGGTGGTTAATCCACAATTTTAGTCGATTGGCATTGGAATAAAATTTTAGTAGGAAATGGTCAGTGTTTACTTAATTAAAGTGACTGAAAACTAATATTTGTCTTTCTTGTTTTCTTCCTAGCCCTCCTGCGTAATATATTAACGAAACAGGAAATGATGATGGACCAACTGCGAATCATCTTCAAGACCCTTCAGAGTATGAAATTGACTGAAGAGTCACATACAAAGCTGGATCGAATTTTGTCACCACTTAAAGATGTCAGTTCTCTTCAGGACATGGAGGAACAACTGCATAGTAATCCTGACCTCCAGAAACAGTTGGTATGTTGGCATATCATCACATTTCCTAAAACAGAGTGCAAGTCTGTGGAAAACACTGAAGCTAGTCACCTCAATTTGTGGCGGCACTTCCCCTGTTAAATGTGTGAAGCTTTCAGTGCACACACATCCGAAGCACTCACACACAGACAGCCACATCTCAAACGCACTCAAAAACTGAATTGAGTTCTCTTCTGCTTCTTTTTGTGCTTGGATGAACAAATACAGACAAAATTACGTCAAAATGTGCGTCTTCTCTAACAGACGTATGTTTTTTGGAATGCATTTTTTGTGAGAGAAACAAAATACTACCAGTGTCACCAATAGTATTCATAGTATTTCATGATTGATTAAACCATTGCTTAAAAAAATAATTCATTATGATTTCAGGTAAACACACTGGCTCTCAAAGGTGGGGCGCACGTTCACGAGTGCATTTGGAGGATTATGCATGGACTGGTTACAAACTCTTTGGCCAAAAAAAATCAACATGAGAGGAATTAACGGAAAGATTGGTTTCCAGCGCTTCCATTTAGGGGATGTTGTGATTGGTAAGTTGTCCTTTATGCCATAAGAGTGGTTTAAATGTTTAAGAATCATCAAAATTTATTTACATTGATAATTCAGGTTGCAAGGGGAGTGAGTTTGATTATTTTCAGATAATTTTGAAGCAAATATTCTAGGCTACAAGATCCAGTTCTCAAAAGTCTGTATGTGTTTTATGGCCTTATTTCAGGCCGATTTTGCTAGGAACTATACTCTCATTCCGGCGTAATCATCAAGGAACTTTGCTGCCGTAACATGGCCGCAGCAGGCGCAGTGATATTACGCAGCGCCTGAAAATAGTCCCCAGCTAGGTAACTGGTTATAATATAGCTGGGGACTACTTTCAGGCGCTGCGTAATATCACTGCCTAAAATCGGCCTAGAAAATCGCAACTTTCATTTTCTCCGGTCTTAGTACACGATATAACTACAGAAGAGTCAAGTTTTAAATAGGAAAACTATCGAAACTCTTTGGTCATTTTTGAATGCGATGCTACTGGTCTAATCGGATTCAATGATCTATGCTAAGCTATGCTAAAAGTGCTCTCGCCAGACCCGGAGATCGGCTGAATGGATTCAAAAACGGTAAAACTCAACTTATTAACTCTGGGGGAGTTGGAGAATGAGCCTATTTCCAAAAAAAGTGGAGTGTTCCTTTAAGCAATTTTATTCTGAACGTGCCAATAAGAGATTCAAAGTCAATAGCTTTCAAGCTTCCATGTTCATACTCTTTAACCAAATGGAATTTACGTACATAATGCGTGTTGTTTTTCCATATAAACTTAAATAATACTGAATTCACAGATTTAACTACTTTTGGAGCAGTATACAGAACATAAGATAAATAAGTTTGGATATTCCCTGTCACAATCTCGTAGTAGAAAGCGATAAGGATAATGGACAGGGTGAGGGTTGGCAAGGTTGCACAAGCTGTCCAGGCTGTAAAAAACTACAGCATCAAATAATAGAAAAAAATTGAATCTTTAAATAGGCAAATGAAGAACTTAAAAGAACAGGATGCCAGCCGGAAAGACCAGCGGCTGGTTCAAACAGAAAGTCCACCCTTGTATGTTGATACAGAAACTAATTTCAATGTTTACATGTGTGTTTCAGCAGCTGTGAGACGTAACCGCCTGACGTCTGTGGCCACAGAAAAAGAAATCGACTCCACCATCAAAAGATGGCTATATCTGGCCCCGGATAGGGATGGTGGCAGGAGAGAGAGGATGAAGAGAAAATAGCGTCAGGAGAGAACAACAGGTTAACAGATTCGCGACTTGTTTAGATGTTGAAGAATGCAGAGTGCAGCTTGTTCATGAACTGAAAAATAGATGTTCAAGAACTGTGTGACACATGGCATTGACATTCAAACATTGTTTTTTTGTTTGTTAAAATGTAAAATGTTTTGTTTAAATGTGAAACAATAAATATTTGTTCAGAATACTGTTGTCGTTAAGGCATTTTTCATCATTTCAAATTTTGTTGCTGATTAGAAATCGTAGGAACGGAGCGAGGCCAGTGGAGTTAATGATAATGAGCGACACCTGTGCCACTCACCGGTCTCGAGTCCCACGGAGGAGCTCTGGAAGGATAAAAGGAGGAGCGACGACAGTGCAAGACGAGAGAGGACCAGGCCTGGGGCCTCATGTACAGATGCATCTCAATAAATTAGAATGTCGTGGAAAAGTTCATTTATTTCAGTAATTCAACTCAAATTGTGAAACTCGTGTATTAAATAAATTCAGTGCACACAGATAAGTGTTTGGTTCTTTTAATTGTGATGATTTTGGCTCACATTTAACAAAAACCTCAAACAATCTCAACAAATTAGAATACTTCATAAGACCAAAAACAAAAAACATTTTTAGTGAATTGTTGGCCTTCTGGAAAGTATGTTCATTTACTGTATATGTACTCAATACTTGGTAGGGGCTCCTTTTGCTTTAATTACTGCCTCAATTCGGCGTGGCATGGAGGTGATCAGTTTGTGGCACTGCTGAGGTGGTATGGAAGCCCAAGTTTCTTTGACAGTGGCCTTCAGCTCATCTGCATTTTTTGGTCTCTTGTTTCTCATTTTCCTCTTGTTCAGGTCTGGTGAGTTTGCGGCCAGTCAAGCACACCAACACCATGGGCATTTAACCAACTTTTGGTGCTTTTGGCAGTGTGGGCAGGTGCCAAATCCTGCTGGAAAATGAAATCAGCATCTTTAAAAAGCTGGTCAGCAGAAGGAAGCATGAAGTGCTCCAAAATTTCTTGGTAAACGGGTGCAGTGACTTTGGTTTTCAAAAAACACAATGGACCAACAACCAGCAGATGACATTGACCCCAAATCATCACAGACTGTGGAAACTTAACACTGGACTTCAAGCAACTTGGGCTATGAGCTTCTCCACCCTTCCTGCAGACTCTAGGACCTTGGTTTCCAAATTAAATACAAAACTTGCTCTCATCTGAAAAGAGGACTTTGGACCACTGGGCAACAGTCCAGTTCTTCCCTCTCCCCAGACAAGGGGAGTACCTTGGGCTCGGGAGTAAGTACTGAGCTCGGAGCCCTCTCCCTGGACAGCACGCCAAATACACATAACATTTACTCAGTTTATTATATGTAAGTGTGCACTCGTGAATCACCATATATGGAGCTTACAACACCTAGTTTTACGATGCATAACCTCATCTGCATATCATTTCCATGCATATTCCCATCCATGTGACACCATGTTTAACACCATCAAAGGTACAAGACGTTAGTTAAATACGACATGCGGATTAAAAATGCTATTTGTATGGTACATTACATTGCTAAAAATCATTCAATGTCCTTGTCTTTTATATATATATATATATATATATATATATATATTAAAATAAAATTGTATAAAAACAAAATTGTATAAAATACTTCTCAGAGAATCTTTTTAGAATAGAATGGATCTCTTTCTTTTCCACTGGCCAAAGCAGTATATAATTGTTTTAAACAAATCAGATGTTTTAGGATATTTAAATAGGCTATAGTAGAATCAGAAATAGGCTACGGTGTGTGTAAATAAGTGTACATAATTGTCTGACACGGCTTCACTGACAAAATATTATAAAAAAGAAACGTGCAAATCTTACCGTTTGCCTTCACGTGAAATAAACCCCTCTGTGCAGCCTGGTTGTGCAGTAGGCTAATATAATCGGACCTATTTAAACTTGCCAATCGATCGTTTGACCACCGAATCCAGCAGTGTCTGCCACAATATCGAAGTAAGTGCGCATATCATTGAAGCTCTTGCTATGAATATTTTCTCTTAACATGAGATCTGCAGTTTAAAGAAACATTACTGTGCTGTCATTAATGACACACTCCTTGCTGTCATTAAAACAGCATGCAACAAGAAAAGTGATCAAAAAACAGCGCATTCACTACAAATACGTCTAAATGTCTAAATTCATGTTTTGTTTAACTTTTGAATAATGGCTTTATGTAATGTCAATGCTTAGCTCCATTAATCAGCATAATGTTTAATATAAATGTGTATATTGAAAGGAAAAGAGTCGCGGTCTAGGGTTCCCGTACGGTGTGCACATATTTACGCCGTTTATTTTTTATAAATCCCAATATGTATGTGGGAAATTGCGTACGCACATTTCTATGCCTGTTTTGTGCATACGTTTATACATGAGGCCCCTGGACTTTGTTTTGTGTGCGGCAGTCGCAAGGGGCTGTTGTTTATTTTATTTATTAAAGTCTTTGAATGTTCGCCGGTTCCCGCCTCCTTCTTCCCGTATCTACGCACTGTGTTACAGTGTTCAAGGAGATTATGTACTTAACCAGAGGCTAGAGTATTTTCATACTATCACTGGTTTCCCACCTGATGTCCTTCATGATCTTTTTGAGGGCAATGTGCCTGTAGAGCTGGCTCTGTGTTGACAAACCCCACCCTATCCCAAAGACTTTGCTGGAAAAAACACAATTGGTGGCAATGGTCATGAAAATGCTACTTTGCTTAGACTGCTCCTTTTGTTTATTGGTGACAGAATTCCTGAAGGAGATGGGGCATGGACCGTACTTATGGACTTGAAAGAGGTAGTTGAGTTGATGCTGTCCCCAAAATGTACAGAGGAAGCTATCCAGTATTTACAGACAAAGATTCAAGACCACAGACAAATTTTGAGGGAAGTTTTTCCTCATTACACGCTCTGCCCCAAACACCACTACGTTGAACACTATCCTGATCTGATACGCTGCTTTGGGCCACTTGTCCGCCTGTGGACGATTCGATTTGAGGGAAAACATAGTTTTTTCAAGCATGTAGTTGAGCAGCAACATGATTTACAGCACATCAAGGGTCAACATTGATGGGACTGTTTTTAGATGTAGGAATGTTTGTTTCTGTGGGACACGAGGGAGAACTGCCTCAGTTTTGCAGAATTGAACAGATTCTCCTTGTTAACAATCAAATTGTTTTTCTTTGCCGAGAACATAAGTTACATTGAACACCTGCGATCCTATGAACTTACATCAGGGAATTTGGCAGTTCACACCACGTCAGAGCTCAATGACACACAAGGAAAGCTGCTCATAACACCAAAACGAGATATATTGCTTCACTGAAAGTTCATTACAACATTGTTAGCTTATATTATTAACAGATAGTGCTTCTTTGAAGACAACTACTATAGCGCATTTTATTTGTGTAGGTGTGTACTCATATTTCATTGACCTTTCTTAGTGTGTTTAAAACAGGAAAAGGACATGGCTGCACCTCAGAAATTTCTGCTACGTGTTTATGTGGACACTGATGTTGCCATGAAGCTCTCTCTAAATGGGCGACCAAAATCAGTAGAAGAGTTGAAGATGATAATGCAAGAGAAATTCAAGCCAAGACTGGACTGCGACTTCAACCTACAGTACGAGGACCCTGACTTTGATGGCCAGCTTAGTGTACTTGTGAAATTGCCAGAGAAGGGTACATTGAAAGTAATGATTATTCAATTGCAAGTTCTGATACAGACATACTCCCACATGTACCTTTAACTCAGCATCAGAAGAACTGGCATGATTGTTTCCCTGTGCCAGCTTTGTCATACGAAGTGGAATATGTACTTGAAGAAGGAAACTGTGTCTTTGAGAGTTCTGGAAAGACATTAAGATTGACAAGATCTCAGAAGCACAACATCCTAGAAAATATGGCTCAAACCATGCACAGCTTCAAGCCATACCCAAATGACAGGGAATTTGGTCAGGCAGCTGAAGCCCTGGTTACTCTACACCCTTGCCTCAAAGAGCTGGGAAGTGATAGTGGATGGTATGGATGGAAGGTTAGCTTAAAGTTTAAAATGGGGAATTATACGACAAAGGTGTGTACAGAGGTGTCCATCAATGCAGGAACAAGCAGCAAGAACAACCCGGAGAGTGAGCACCCTCATTCCAACATAAAACGTGCCCGACGTTCTGAAGTTAACTTCCTTCCTAACTTTCCCAACGGAGAGAACCAGTCTTCTCTTGAACAGATGAAACTACAGGTCATACAGGAAGTTGAAAAGACAGGGATAAATCAGTTATTAATTGAAAAACTCATGCAGACAACCTTTGCTCTACGCCGGCAAGATATTGTCGAGGGTGATCTACTCGTCAGTGACTTCCTGGATAGCTGGCCAGCCTTATGGATGGAGTCTCGGGTAACAACTGCTCTTATTAGTCTGTCTAGCACCCACATACACATTTGAATGTATGTGTGTGTGTGTGTGTGTGTGTGTGTGTTTTAATGAGTGATTGCAGTGTAGAACAGGCGCTGTGCAGCGGTCACAGATGCTGAAAATAACATTCTACTGCTTGTTAAAAATGTCTGTAAACATTTTGTTGAATTTAAAATTATTTGGTAATGTGTTGTCAAGGGATGAGCAAAGTTATTATAATTTTCAGAAAAATCCTCTGCTTCATCACAAAATGCCTTATTATTGAATGGATGACTGAGTTACTTGATTGTCAGGACTTTTCAGTTTGATTTTGTGCCATCCAGCATGTTTAGTTTGATGATTGTGAGCACCATTGAGAAGGTTTTTTCAGAATGGTATAACTGTAAACTGTTAAGGCAGAAACTCATTGAGGGTGAAGTGCCCATGTTTTTATTCTGAGTTGTTCTGCTAATTGTTAATGCCTGTGAAGAGGCACGGTGTCTTAAAAGTTAATAAATAACTTGCATTTTATCAGTGCGGTCTGTACTTTTTTTTTTTGAGAATTTATTCTAAATCTGTCAATTATATAGAATTACTACCTGTTAATGTTTGATCTTTTGAGTAGATTTAAGTTGTGTAAAATTAAATGTATTACTTAGAGTAAGTTAGTCAAACTTAGCATCACTAAGTAGTATTGAATTAAATTAATTTAGTAAGTAAAGCTTAAAAGATATGAGTATAAATATAACATGAGTCAAGATAACTTTAAACTTACTGGGGAAAAAACACAAAATAAATGAGTCCAGTTGGCATACAGTTTTAAATTAAAGTGTAATTAAAAAATATATTACATGTACCTAAATTGTCTTAGGTAATCGGCTTCCACAAAAGTTTTGAGTACTCTGAACTGATTTACAGTGTATCCATGGAAGCACAACGGGCAGTCGTCTAAACTCATGATTATCAGTTAGCCTCGCAAGAAAAGCACGCAACAAGGACTGAATTCAAGTGATGAACACTGTGTGTTGGGGGGTCATTTGTACCCTTTCTGAGTCCACTTTCCAGTCTAATAGACCTGCAACAATTTCACATTGCAATTACTCAAATAAAAAATAAGCTATTTTATACATTAAAATGGTTTAAAATGTAAATGGTCAAAATGCAATCATTTTAGTTTTAGCACTGACGTACCATGATGTCTTTAGGTGTGTCTCCACATATTTACACACCTTCTGGCAGAAAAACTGCTCACTCATTCTTTATGAATTGTGTGTGACTGCTCATTTTGTCATGTTTATTGTATTATTTGATAGCAAAGAGAACAAAAAAACATGCTTCTCATGTTTATGTACTTTTTCATTGTGTTTAAAAATAAAAGACAATAAAAATACTACCACCTGTCACGTTTTTGTTTATATTATATAAATATAACAGTATGTAAATATAATCTGAAATATAAATTCATAAAATATAAGAAATAACTGTCAACAAGAACCAAAAATTATGAATGTTATTTTTGCAAGTTTCCAGTCAGTATCCTCAAGCTGAGGTAAACCTGGCGTAAAATATACTCTGTCTTGTTAGTTTTCATTCTAATGAAACTTCTTTTCCTGAGAAGAAAACTGCATTTGTTTTTAAAAAAGAGCAACAGCTTAAAGGTGTGCTTTGTTTGCTCAAAGATGCCACCTATTGGTAAGATGATGTTAGACATCACACATTCAGCTATTAACTAAACAACTGAAGATGATGTACTTCCAACGCCTGTACGAAGCAAACTCTTACCAATTCAGTTAACATTGTTTCTTATAAAAAATTGGGGAAACTACTATTATTTTATGTAATTTGCAGCTAGATGTTGCTATTTTGTCAATATATAACATCTTTAATGTTCATAAAACACTTTATATAACACTTCTTTAACATTATCTTATGTTTACAAATATAATTATTTATTAGAGTAATTGTAATTAGAGTAAAGTACTGTATCCAGACACAATATTTTAAACTAACCATTCAGAGACTCATCCTGTGCTTCTTCATCCGGATCAGATTCTGGGTCAAACTGAAAAGCTTGAAGGACTGTGTGTCTACAAGCCATTGCGATACATCCACTGTCAACATTAGCGCATGGTAGCGCAAGCTGGTTAAGGCCACACACCCACCCTCCACCTTGCCCCGCCTCTCTCCTCCTCATTAGCATTTAAAGCTACAGACACAGAAATGGCACGTCCCAAGGAAAGCTGATTTGGGGACTGGCTCGTAGTGGCTGAAATTCTGCACCAAGGCTGAATTTTGGGAAAGAGACTTCAGATACAGTACTAGGGACCACTTAGGCCTATATAAAAGCATCCAAAAAGCAGCATGTCATGGGACCTTTAAGCACCCAATTTCTCTTATCACTCCATATAGAGAGCCACTACAAAATGCAAGTCAGTGTCATTTCAACTTCCTCCATGCAAAAGCTTGGTCCATCATTAACTGATCCTTTGGCAGTTTGAAAATGCGATAGCGGTCACTTTTCTTCAAGGCTCTTGAAGCCAAGCCAAAATTTAAAAACATTTTTATATATCACAAGCTTGCACAGACCTGACCATATATAGTGGTCGACCGATATATCATCACGCCCTGCTATGATGCTGCTATATGCTGATATCCAAGCGTCTAATTATACGCTTTCAGGCTTGTATTATTTTTTACAATGAAACAGACAAGCAAAACAAAACAGATCAGAGACATAAATCTTTATTATTCACAAACTATCCCATACTATAATTAAAACAACCTGTTGCTTTGTAAACTATATGTATTGTACATAAAATACATGGAATCACACATACTATTTTTGACATTAATTTGTGAATGTTATCTTTAACCTTCAGAAAGCAGCAGAAATTAATTAAGTGACTGAAATATCAAATTAAACAACAGTTTCACCCTAAATGCTTTTTGTTTTTCATTCTAATAGATGGCTGGGCAGAAAACAAATCCCCTGTGGCAGTATTTTATGGAACCATCACCAGGGAATGCAAAATGAAACATTTGCAATGACGCAGTGAAAATGGGAGCTGCAACAGGAAAGAAAGAAAAACATGTGGAGTCACCTTAAATATCACCATGCATCTGTGAATGAGGAAGCACAGAAGAAAAGAGATGCTGCTTCTAGCTCTGCTTCAGTGAGCAAAGACAACACTCACACATTTTTGATACTCAAAGAAAATGGCAAAACACTGATCCCAGGTCAAAAGGTATTGACACATTAATAACAGAGATGATTGCCACAGACACTCAGCCTTTTACTGTTGATTCACATGTTGGCTTTCAACGGTTGTTGGCTGTGGCTGAGCCAAGATATACCCTGAAAAATGAAAAGTACTACCGCACAGACATGCTTGACAGTGTGCGCAAAAAAGTAACAGATAAGATCAAAACTTTGATTGCACCGGAGAATTCTGGGAAAGAAAACAAGTAATCTTGAATGTTAAGGCCATGTTCGGCTCTCATACTGGGAAATACATTAGCCAGATGTTTCTTGACATACAGTTCCAAGTGAGGGAGCATTTAGTGAGGTTGGGACCATTTATGAGAAGAAGAGGAGCAGGCTCACTGGAGAAAATGCAAAGAAACTTTGTTTCCTGCATTACAACTTACCACTGTTAAACTGGGACTACTAACTAAAGGGACTGGTAATGCTGTGAGCACTTTAGTCTACATTTTTTGGTAAAAATAGTTGAGTTTGTGTTAACCAAAAAAGTGCAATGTGAAACAGGGCTGCTTTCAACTTCACCAAAGCATTTATTTATTAAAATACCTCATTGCATTTGTTGACATTTTGTTTGTTAAGTTGTTTCACCATTTATTTATGTAAATGTTGCAGCAGACAGAAGAAGCTGCACACAAATGATATTGATTGGAGTTTTGGTATTGTTTGAATTATGTTAATTTAAGTGTTACCTCGTTTGTTTACATTTTGTTTAGGTTTTCTAAATATTTTTGTAGATGTTTCAGCAACAAGAAGGAAAGGCTGCACCAAACCTTGTTCATTTAAGTGTTACCTCTGTTGTTTACATTTGAATTGTTTAAGTTTAAACATTTGTTTAAGTTTACGCAATATTTTTACGCAATATTCTTTATTTTTGTAGATGTTTCAGCAAAAGAGAACGAAAGCTGCACTAAATGCTACATCAATTGTTTGATTTTTTATTTTATTTAGGTTTTAATAAATATTTATGCATATTAAATGTTCATTTAGTTTCACCAATTTTCTGCATGTCTCTCATTTACTGTAATTGCATATATCGGCCTCATATCGGCCAATCAGCCTGGGGTGCGTTTCCCAAAAGCAACCATGATTGCAAGTTCCGTCGTTACCAATAGAGTTCAATGGAAATTACGACCATAAGTTAGCTAACGATGCTTTTGGGAAATGCACCCCTGATTGATTTCTCAATATCCGCATCGGCATCGCCCATTAAACATCCCATATCGGTCGACCACTAACCATATATACTATTGCATATTTAATCCATAACCCATCTCCATATGGTGGAGCTCTCCATATTTTGGCACTATGAACAGAGATGGATTGTCGATTAAAAATATATAAATGTCCATGAATGTTACATTTCATCAGGTCTATGCTAGCCTGAGAGCTGTAAAAATGCTTTCCGATACCTGATAAGGATCAATTCCAGGGACAAACAGTTTTTGTCATCTCTTTTCTTGTTTTCATACTGACTGCCATTACTTTGCCCCACTGATGGTTGCGAACATGGTGGTACATACATAGTGATGTCAGTTTAAACAGATGGATTAAGTTTACATACTTGTGAAATCACAGAACTGCAAAACATAAAAAAGTCAATTCAAAATTATAGCTACTACAAATAATAATAATAATAATAATATTGAGCATTAAAGACGGTTGCTTTTTTGATAGTTGTGTATGAGTCCCTCAACTGTCCTGGGTGGCTGAGCTTGACCTCAATCTCAACATCAGCCATTGTACCCAAGAACTCAAATGCACAAAGCATGATAGAAACCAAGGAGCTTAAAGGACCTGTTGGATTTTGGGCAAAAATAGTGGCCAAATTATCCATATAAGAGAAACCAGATACTCATGCACAACCATCAGAAAAAGTTTAAAATGATCAATAGCTATATGTTCCCATCCAAATCTGTGAATTTAACTGATGCAGAAAACTGTAATATTCCATAAAACGTTTACGAATAAAGCACACTTTCCATTCAGTAAGTTGAAAAGAACAAATGATTCCCTTCCTAATGAACTGGCGCCAAATATCAAAAAGAAAATGGAAGTTGCCATATATAAGTCATATACAGTGTTGGGAAGTGACTAGTTACATGTAACGGAATTACGGTGGCTGAGCTTCAAAGGGGACATTGGATGCCCATCTTCCACAAGTTGGTATGATTCTTTAGGGTCTTCATGAAAGGTCTGCAACATACTTTGGTTAAAATTTCTCAGTGGTCGTGTAAAACAACACCCTTTTTACCTTGCTCTGTTCACAGCGGCTCGTTTCGGGGCATGTCCCTTTAAATGCTAATGAGCTCTGCTCACCCCGCCCCTCTCTTCCGTGGAAGAGCAAAGGCAATTTTCAAGTAGTCATAAAAAAATATATATAAAGTGTGAGACTTACTTCTGGAGGTGCAGCTGGATCAGGAACAATGGATACTGATCTAGCCTTGAGTTTTAACTTTTTAACAAAACATGCCTTGAATTGTCCCTCATTCAGAAAGCAGTCTGGAGTAAAATTATTTGCGCAGACATAAGTGAATTTAGGTGTATTCAGTGGTGCATTACCATCAAAAACAAAACTAATGCACTGCGTCCTCAGTGGCTCTGATGTCAGGAGAAAATTAACACTCTTAATTAGTTCACACCAACAATGATAACTATAAAGATAACGATATTAGAGTCCACACCAGCAAACGATTTCGTCTGTCGCTTTAAATTCTCGAGCTCGTTATAGGAGGATGGATTCTGATTAGGTGTCAATGATTTTATCGTTCATCAGCTAGAAAAAAAATCATTCTGAAAGTGATTCCAACGATATCGTTTCTCTGTGCCTTTATCGTTATAGTTGTGGTGTGGACTCTGCTATTCTTTAATACTGAGAACGATTTTTAGAACTATATCTTTATTGTTATCTTTATAGTTATCGTCTTTGGTGTGAACGGGCCTTTATGTTCTTCTACATCACAAAACACCTGCATTGCTTACAAGACATTGTCGCTACAGCTGCTCGAGCACAAAGAGAATGATGGACCTCGTACAACTGGCTGTGGGCGAAAATATGTTAATACTGGACAGTACTTAAGCGGTTGTGGGCGGGGCCTGAGCAAATATGACATCAGACTCCTCAGAAGATCAAAATGGCTTGATAATTGAGACTGTTTAGGTTTTTCAGGGATTAAAAAAAGGGAGTGAATGGATTTTTTATCATTGTAGGGTGGTTGTATCCACACACACTGCTAAGATACATTTATATGCAAACACCATGTAAAAGTGAAATTTGCATCCAATGTCTCCTTTAAAACTAACATATTATAATCTTAATTCAAATGATGAAGGATTTTGGAAGTCTGACAGGAATCAGTGTTGACTGTGTACTACTGTAAGGTTTACCCTGCCTGGTTTATGTTTGAAAATGATTAACGGTTGAAAACATTAGAAATTTTGAAAAGTAATCAAATATAATCAGTTACATTACTTTAATAAAGTAATTGAAAAGTTACACTACTTATTACATTTTAAGTAGGATAACTTGTAATCTGTAGCCTATTACATTTCCAAAGTAACCTTCCCAACACTAGTCATATATAATTAATTAATTGCATCTCAGAGCACGTAGACGAAACGTAATGAATGCGGTCATGTCATGACACGACACAGCAGTGCTCGTCACATCTGAATTGTACAGGTAAGATTTTCTTACATACACACACAGACACAGGAATATAAAACGAACTGACTAGTGTAGATAGAGAATTTGCACTGTACAAAAAAAAGTTTTTCTTTGTTTAACTTTGTCATGTAAACATCATGTTTTGCCTTATTTGTTATTTATTTTTGTAATTCAGCTTCACTTCCAGAAGAAGTGAGTATAAGGTTCTTTTATGAATCTTTGCAAATCACCTTTCCTAATACTGTGCTAGTTAGCAAGTTCCACGGCTAAAGTAAACAGCATCATGAGAATGGTTCGTCACCCCACGGAAGAGAGGGGTGGGGTGAGCAGAGCTCATTAGCATTTAAAGGAACATGCACTAAAACGGTGTGCTGAAAACAGCTGATTTTGACAGGGTAAAAAGGGTGTTGTTTTACACTACCATTGAGAAATTTTAACCAAAGTATGTTATAGACTTTTCATTAAGATCCTAAATAATCATATCAACTTGTGGAAAATGGGCATCTGATGTCCCCTTTAATAGCTATGATACTATTTTTGAAATCAAATCTTTGTATAGCTGTGACAGGAAACACTGGCAAGTAACAATGCCTTGAAGAAAAGTTAATCTTAATAAATAAAGCATATACATAAACTCAAATAGGAAAATAGGAAATAAAATCTCTGCTGTTGTGCAGACAGCGTCCACATTAATAAGCTTGGAGATTATAGATTCCTTCATTACAGCAAACTCTCTATCAATGCTCTGCATCAGAGTATTTCGACACATCACTTTCTTCACACCACTGATTCCCTCGATTTTTGGAAGGATGGCTGCTCCACCAATGAAAAGCACTGTATCATCAGCCAAAAAGTTGAACACCAGTTTGTTCACACAATGCTGTGACGCAGCACATGCTAAACCCTGAATCTCAATTCTAGGTCATTATACTGTAGTTAAAAAAAAAAAAAAAACGTTTTTCTTCTTACTGACATGACATAAAAAATTGTAAAAAAAAAAAATCTGCATACTATTTTTTACCACTATGTGAGTGTGAAGGGAATGCATTTTACCATATAAAGCCTAATATTGATTTTATCACTAACAGAAGCAAGAATAGATTCTAGTTTCACACTTAAGCCTGGAATACACTACACGACTTTTAAAATCTGAACAGATTTTTAAAACACTAGGCATCATACACTTACTGACTTTGTAAATAGTGACAAAGGAAAACTAGGCATCATACACTACGCGACTGAAGATCATACACTACCAGACTTTAAAGTTGTTCCGATCACAACAAACTCACGCAGAAATGTGCGCCTTGTTGCTAGGAGACGCATGACAAATGAAAACATACCTGTTCTAAAATCGGCTGAAAATATCAAACATGTTTGATATCCTCCGACTGGATAGAATCAAAGTCTGAAGCTAAAAAATCGGAATCTGTGACCATCATACACTACGAGATTTTCTGTGGAATCTGTCAGCTATAATCTGCAGACTGGCTCCGACTTTCCTCAACTAGCATCAACTTGTTCAGACTGTAAAATCGGGCGAAAATTGGGGCAAAAATCGCGTAGTGTATTCCAGGCTTTACTGGCAATCCAAACAGACTCCCTCAGAGTATCTGTCATAATGTGGATGGCCTGTTGTTGTTGTTTTTTTGAAGTTATATTCAATCTAAAACATTGTTTAGACTCACTGACCAATTGTTGCGTGTTAGTAGTTAAATAGCTCTATTTTGCAAGAAAAGATGGGACGAACTAATAGAGAGATTTGCCCACTAGGTCGCACATTAGGTTAATATTCATCATAGGAAAAAGTTTAAACCCTTGAGGAAATATAGTTATATTTTTCAAAATGATATGAAACTGCAGCAGATTGTGTCCATCCAATAAGTCATTTTCAGGTGAAAATCACGCAGTAGCCTAAACACTGATATAACAAATAAATGAAACTCAAAATTAAAATAGGTTAGTGGTGAAATTTGGCTACAGGAGTCTGTTGGTGCCCTGAATTTCACAACTCAAAAACCTTGTGAGTCATTAATGCAAGTTATGCTACAATGCTGAAATAACTATAATAACATGACATGGTTACCAACCTTATTAAAGGAGTAAAAATGTTAGCTATATATTAAATATCCGCCTTTGATCTAGGTATCTATTCCACTTCCAGAGGTCAGAACTGTCCGTCTTGACTGCGTTTATTTCAATCCTCCCCTCGCTGCAGCCGCCTCTCGCTTACATTTCAGGCGAGGCGCATCTCAAACAAGCCTATTTCATCTTGCAGTGATCACGGTGATCGGTTCTGCACAGATTCTGCAGCAAAAAAGATAATTTATTTAAAGATAATTTATTAAAAATAAAAGCATTCCCCAATTATGTTATTATATTCCCCATTTATAAGCATACAAATGTAGACTTTTAGTATTTTCTTTAATATTGTCCAAAACACTGCAATACATTATTAGAAACTCTGTAATATAAGTACTGTAATAACATCTGAATTTAATACGCGCAAAAACAATGTGTGTGTGTGTTTATGATTCATTTATAAAGTCAAACTGATAACAACTCATTACCTAGTTATTTTTGTGTTTGAATAATCTGAGGCCCTAATAAAGATTGAATTTTATTGACAAAGCTTGCTATAAATGTTTTTTTTTTTTTTTTAACCTTACCGTTTTGCCCTTTAGAGATAATCTTAAATGATGTGCTGCACAATCTTTCATTAGCAGTTATTTTCAGCACACAACTAGATAAAATGTCTTTAATTATGTATTTCAAAAAGAATAAAACTCTGAATACATGTTTTATTTTTTGAATGGTTTACTTTTGTAAATTTCCCAGCACTTCTGACATTTGCGCTTGAAATTATATATAATTTAAATTAGAAACTACAACAAAACAGAAAATTGTGTTTGAGCAGGACTTTTATTTTGGTGTGGCGGTGTGACGTCATAAGGCTGCGCCGCGCGCCTGCATCTGTGATTCTGCCGAAGAAAGGTTTGCTTTTAACTTTCAAAGTGTTTAAGTCAGTGCTAACGATGTAGAATGGCTTAATTGTTTTTTTAAACTGTAAGTCTGTAATGCTTCATCTAAGGTTAGTGCACGTTATTTGTGAGAGTAAAGCGCATCAGTAACTGAGTAAAAGAAAAGCTTCTCATTTCTCTCCTGATATCATGAATCATTTAATAGTGAATAAGCATTCAGTTACTGTGGCAAACAGTGATGGAGAATCTTGTGAAAGAAACACTAGAGCGTTTTCATCTGAGTATAGATTCCAGTTGCTCTTTCTGTGAAAAAGAAACCATACACATGTTCCTCTGTTCTTCTCTCTTCTGGCATGAGATGAACATTCAAAATAGCCCTGAACCAATTAACAGTTTTACTTCACTTAAAACAAACAAACATTTTTTTTTACATATCTACCAGTGTACATGGTCATGGTGACTCAAAACCCTTTGCCCATTTTCAAAAAGCCCTTGAGAAAAACAAAAACGATCAAATAAATAAATACAAGTTGCAAAATGATTGTAATTACAACTTGTGAAGTTTTCTGAGAGCTACGGCTCGGCACCTCATGCAGAACCAGGAACCTGGCGGCGCTTCCAGAACTAAAACATAGTGACGGGGAAATTACATTTTTCAAAGCACCGAGGTTTTTTCCTCAACTGTACCGTAAAAAGGTTAATTACTCGAAGCTTTTCATCACATCTTGTGGTCAAAGGTGGAAAAAGGTGCCTTTGCGCCCCTGATTTTAGGACCGTTTCATATAATAAACCAATTTGTGCTGAGAAAACATATAAAGAAAATAATAACAACTACATTTACTTACACAGAGTATGAATAAATGAATCTATGAATAAATTTATGAAAGTATAAGCATGGTTCATGTAGGTCTATATGATCAAAATAAATGATAAATACTGTTAATTTGATTATTAATTAGTATTGCTTGTGAAGCGGGGATTAATACACACTGAACATGCACAAAACTACACATGTAAATATTTATTAGTATTATAATTTAATCTTAACGAAGAAGTGAATGACGCTTGAAATCTGTGCAAGGGATTTGCGTTTTTTGAAACCGAATACGAAGCAGTCACGTGGTTGTGTGCGAAAACGAAATCAAAAATCAAAATATAGGCTAAAACTGACTGTATTTAATGTATATTGTGCCCAAGATTTAATGACATTGTTTTAAGATATATGAAAACATTTTAACATAGTTGCTACTTGCGCATTCAGTTGATCAGCAGTTTCTAGCCGTGCAGCCTTTCTCTCTGGTTTTATGACAACTGTCCTTTTACGGTTATTAACATTAAAACGTTACAATCTAAAATTACTCTTTAAAGCACTAAATTAAAAATGAAATAAATGAATAAAAAACAGACTACATTATAACTGGTAAGAGGAATACACATGAACTCATTTGAGCTAGTATTAGCTAGCTTACATTTGATTTAGAAGTTAATAAAAATTCACTTAAATGTAGGTTTAAATTCCTACGCGTCACATTTAATGTCCAACAACAAATAATTTAGCAAAATGTATAAAATTACTGTGCTATTGTGCTCACTCCTGACAGCAAAATGGAAATTGCATGACTTTCTAACATGTACAGATGAAGAATATACCTGACGTGTCAGTTATACACTGAGGAAAACATAACGTCTCAAAATGCATTAAACAGCACAAATATATTCGCTGTTTGCCGTTGTGGATCGATTGATCCACGATCGACATTAAGGGCTGTTTAAGAATAAGTGTGCACATCAAATTATCCTGACTCACTGAACCTGGATCAAATTAGTGAGATTGCGTGAACTTAAATTGTTGATTATGGAACCCCTTTAGTCCTGATTGATTTGTAAGGTTATTTCAAGTCAGGTTTTGGACTTTAAACCCCTTTAATCTCCTTTGCTGCTAAAAACTGCCACAAGAACAACATAGCTTTTACAAACCAACTGCAAAAAGTAATTTAACTGTAATCTATAGATCAGTCAGTACCTAAACAAATGCATATGAAGTCTGTGTGTGTTTTTTATTTTTTTGATAATCAGCTCGTTTAAGTCCATTAACTCTCATTCTGATCGATTCCCTTAGCAGTGCACTGACTACTATGGCAAGCCGTTTTGACTTTTATTCATTCTCAGGATATGACTTCTTGATATCAACAATTAAATTTTCACTAGTTAAAATGTTAATTCTTGATATCAGGAATTAGATTTCCACTAGTTAAAATGCTAATTGTTGATATCAAGAATTAAATTGTTGATATCTGTAATTGTATTTTCACTAGTTAAATGTCACCATAGGCTTCCATTCAAAATCAATTGTTGATATCAAGAATTAACTTCTTACTAGTTGAAATTCCAATTTCACATATCAGAAATACAATTCTTACTAGTAAAAATGTTTATTCTTGATATCAACAATTTAATTCTTGATATCAACAATTTAATTTCTGATATCAACAATTTAATTCTTGATATCAACAATATCAAGAATTAAATTGTTGATATCAAAAATTACCCTCCCAATTGTTGATATCAGAAATACATTTTCAGATATCAGAAATGAACATGGTCACTAGTGACAATTAAACTGTTGATATCAAGAATTAAATTGTTGATATCAAGAACTAAATTGTTGATATTGTATTTCTGATATGTGAAATTGGAATTTCAACTAGTAAGAAGTTAATTCTTGATATCAACAATTGATTTTGAATGGAAGCCTATGGTGACATTTAACTAGTGAAAATACAATTACAGATATCAACAATTTAATTCTTGATATCAACAATTAGCATTTTAACTAGTGAAAATGTAATTGTTGATATCAAGAATTAACATTGTTACTAGTGGAAATGCAATTGCTGATATCAAAAATGGCCATTTTAACTAGTGAAAATTTAATTGTTGATATCAAGAAGTCATATCCTGAGAATGAATAAAAGTCAAAACGGCTTGCCATATGACTACTGAACTAGGGAGCTGATTGATTTGAGTTGTTGTTTTTTGTTCATTCACACTATTATAAAGATGCCGTTTATTAAAGAGGAGAGTGAAGACGTGAAGATTGAAGAAACATTCAGAGTGAAGAAAGAAGATACTGAGGAACAAACAGGTGGGATTTCATTCTGATTTGATCCTTATTAAAATGTCAGGCTCTACAGAAATGAATGATATTTATGAAGAATGTCATGTAAGTTTCATCATTTAAATGTTGTTTTTTTTTTTTTTTATATGGATACTCATGTGTACAGACATATTGAGGTCACATGACTAGACACCAGGGGTGTGACACACAGCAGCCACAATAGCACTTATGTTTTATTTATTTTTTCCTTTTTATTCAAAACATTCCCAACACTCCCAAGTATATTATGAAATATCTCGATTGTCACCTGGATTATGATGGTCAAAGTAGCCTATAAAGTAGTCTAATAACTATGCATAAAAGTAGGGTTGCAAAAAGTGGGAAAATTTCCTGTAAATTTCGGAAATATTCCAGAAATTTTGGAAACTTTCCAGGATTTTTTGGAATATTCCAGGGATTTTTGGAAAGTTTCCGGAAATTTACCGGAAATTTTCCACCCCTTTGCAACCCTACATAAAAGTAAGTTTTAAGTTTTCTTAAGTAACAGATAGGGTGTCATGCCATACCATATTTTTAATACGACTGACTTTAAATTTAATGTGAATATTAAAAACATAAGTTAGGCTACTTATCATAACAATTTCACTGTACAAAAAGAGAGCAAAGAACACTTATATTATCAGAGAGATTTGTTACTGACAGTCTAGAGTCAAGCACTCTCAAAAACTCCCATTAAAATAACTGAAGCTGTTTACACTGTGAAATGAATATCTTACTTACAGATTCATACACGCATCTGCACTTTGTTGTTTGTAACGAGAGAATTCGCCAGAAAGAGGTTTTCAGTCAGCGAGCGAGTGAAGAAAACACCGGCATTTTAGCGATGTCTCATCCGAACGCCTCTGATTGGTCATTGCATTCATAAGCGCAACAGCATCGTGTGTGATTGGTTTAATGCGCAGTGCTGTAAAAACTCGTAAAACTGTAAAAAATTTAATTCAGCAGATGATATGATGCGCTGAACTATTTAATCACGCTGGTGTGATTTGTATCAAATATAGAAAATATTAATCTGCTATTTTTTTGTCTTTTGGAAGCTGCATTCAAAATCCACTTGGCTCAAAAGTCTGAGGGGGCACGTGCCCTCTCACTTTGAATGGGCATGACGCCTCTGCTAGACAAATACCATTGTTTCCCATAAATTGATTTATTTGTGGCGGCCTGCCACAATTTCCCCCGGGGAGAGTGCTGCCACACATAGAGTATAACTCTGTGTGGAAACACTGCAAATACTAATGCTGCCTTCAAGCGCAGCTGAGAAACTCCTACTTCCATCTGTTATTATGTCATGCATTAAATAAAAATAATAAACCTAATTAATAACTTAAATGATAGTACATAGGAACCTCGCTGTTAACTGCCCAATATCAACTTCTGAACTGAAAACAGTGACAACTATTCATTAGGGGTGTGCGATATATAGTCTGTGATACAGATATCAGTATTCAGTGTTTTATGTTTAAAATATTATTTATGCATTTGTAACTGCAGTTTAAAGCATTCCATGTCCCTCCGAGCTGCAGTAAATCACTGTGTAAATACATCTAAATGCCACTTCAGATGCAACTTCTGCAAAGATTAATTTAGTTGATAACGATTTCATTTTTGTTAACAGCCTAAATGTAGTCTTGTTCTAATTGACTGATTAAATGTAAGAATTTGATTCAAAAGATGCACACTTTTAGAAAAAAATTATTTATAAAGGTAAAAATGCCCATAAAAGGTAAAAATCAATTGAAACTTATTGCAAAAGATTCATTTCTATTACTGATGTGAACTGACCACCACACAAAATACGAAGAATATCAAAAATTTAGAGTCAGCTGTCCACGGTAATCCTTAAAATGTCAGCACAACACACTGCAGAATATCATCTAATTATTGTTATCGAAAAAATCCCAGAAAATATTAAGATATCATTTTGTCAGTATCGCACATCCCTGATATTCATTCACTTAACTATGCAAGTAACAACAAAAAAGATGGATTTGTTGAAGTAATTTTTGTCTTATCCTCAAAAAAAATCTTTAGTGTTCACTGTATAAATTAATAATAGATTAATCTTCGTTGCACAGATACTATTTAAACTAAACTGAGCTTGACAATGACATCTCTGAATTCAATAATGAAATGCCTTTAACTGAAAATTGAGTGTTTAATCATATCATTATACATTACTGACACTCTATCCTCCAATTTGATACTGTTAAGTGCTTTGACACAATCTGTCGCAGTGTAATCCAGCGGTCTGTTGGACCACTCCTCCCTCACTGCCCCAACAGCTCTTTGAATGCCTGTGTTCTTTAAAGCAGCATTAATATACTGGTCCACCCATGTTTCTCCTCTATTAATTTTGCAGCAGCCACAGTGTTCTCACCATTGTCATGTACGATGGCAGTAATTTTCTCAAAAGGGATTTTAAATTTGACTGCTATTACTTCCAACCACTCTGCAATGTTGGTTGAGGTATGTCTGTCTTCGAGTGGCATGATAGTAAGGTAGACAGACATCGTCTTCCAGTCATTCCCAATGTATAGTCACACCAGGTGTATTTGTAGCAATAGCCAACAATACATTGTATGGGTCAAAAGTATATATATATATATATATTTATTTTATTTTTTTTTTATGCCAAAAATCAGTAGGATATTAAGTAAAGATCATGTTCCATGAAGATATTTTGTAAATTTCCTACTGTAAATGTATCAAAACTAAAGTTTTGATTAGTAATTTGCATTGCTAAGAATTTGGACAACTTCAAAGGCGATTTCTTCAATAACAAACCATACATCAATGGAAAGCTTATTTATTCAGCTTTCAGATGATGTATAAATCTTAATTTTAAAAAATTGCCCCACCTATAAATTACAGCTACATAAATTGCGTGTCCAGGAAAGCAGTGGAATATTCTGTATTCCCTTCTCAGGTTTGGCTCCACTGTATTGCATAAATAAATAAATAAAAATTGATTAAAAGGCCATATATATTGCCTAACAATATATATTCAATTAACGTGTGTCCACCAAAGCGTTTGTAGCCAGCTGGAAAAAATGGCAGGCGCTCTTCTAAAAACAGCCAGCTGGTGGCGCTTGAAAATGCTTTGGTGGCACAGTATTTTTTCCCCAGCTGAGACGCATGCTATGTTTCATGATAGTAACAAATTATTACTTTATGTTCTGAAGAAAATTACTGAAAATTAAGTAACCAGCATAACTTCTCCATTGTTGTTCGAGTGTTGTACAAGTAGGATGGTTGGTTGGTGTAGTATTTGTGTAGTATAGAATTAGTATTTTAAAAAGTGACCGTGACGAGCACTGCATTTTATCCAAAGTTATACAGTTACAAAAAAAAGACAGGGCAAACGAACTTGCGAAATATTGTTATAGTAATGTATCAAAATTCAGTGACATTAGTTTGCCGAAAAGAACACAATGTTTTACGCACCATTTACATGTGGTAGGGAGCAGGTGTACATTTCTTTCATACCAACTAACATTTTGAAAATATAAATACTTTCATGAATTCGAAAGTTTACGTCAGAATGGCTTTACGAACGGTTTACACACAAAAAAATTGTTCTATACTTGTGTTTGATTAAACGGTAGCTGCTAAGGTAGCAGTTGGATAGATAAGACCTAAACCATGCTAATGCTTGTTCACAAAATTGGCAATACAATTCTTATGCTGTCCAAAAGAAGGTTGTGCTGGAAAATAAACCAGCTGTCCTTTGGTCAAGCTCTGTTTCACAAGGTTTGATAACTGCCAGGTTGAAAGTTTGAAAGCAAAGAGTTTCTGAGAATACAGAAAACTCCTTTTTCAGTAAATTTTGATGCCTCATCTTGGTTTTGATGTTTGTGCCATTAAACTGGTTTTTGTATTTGTTTTGTTTTTTCACTTCAGACCTGATTGAGGAGAGTCAAGAGCTGAAGGATATGAAAGAGAAAGAACAGAATGAGAAAGATCATGATTTCAAAATTGGAGAAAAATCCGCACAGACTAAAACGTGCTCCTCTCAAAAAAGAGACATCGCTTTCACCTGCAAACAATGTGGAGAGAGTTTCACTCTTGAAGAAAACCTTAAAATTCACACGAGAGTTCACACTGGAGAAAAGCCTTACACCTGTCAACAGTGTGGAAAGAGTTTCGCTCAAAAAAGATACCTTGCAGTCCACATGAGAAGTCACACCGGAGAAAAGCCTTACACTTGCTCTCAGTGTGGACAGAGTTTTGCACATAAAGGCAACCTTAATTCCCACATGAGAACTCACAGTGCAGAGAAGTCCTTCACCTGCCAACAGTGTGGAAATAATTTCCCTCAAAAACAAAACCTTGAAGTCCACATGAGGATTCACACTGGAGAGAGACATTTTATCTGTGAACAGTGTGGAAAGAGTTTCATTCGAAAAGGAGTCCTTGAAGTCCACATGAGACTTCACTCTGGAGAAAAGCCTTACATGTGCACTCAGTGTGGAAAGAGTTTTACCCATAAAAACACCTTTAATTACCACATGAGAATACACACAGGAGAGAAGCTGTTCACATGTGATCAATGTGGAAAGAGCTTCACGACAGAACTAAGCCGTAGATACCACATGACCATTCACACCGGAGAGAAACAGTTCATATGTGGTCAGTGTGGAAAAAGTTTCGCACGTAAAGTAGGCCTAAATTACCACATGAGAATTCACTCAGGAGAGAACTGTTTTATATGTCAACTATGTGGAAAGAGTTTTAGTCATAAATATAGCCTCAAAACTCACATGAGAGTTCACACTGAAGAGAATTCCTTCACCTGCAAATCTGAGTGAACGTTCACACTGCTGCTGAGTGTGGGCCAAATCTGATTGTACACATTCATGACCACTTCTTTTATTTCTTCTTAATCTTCTTTTACTTCTTAGATATTGACAACTTTGATTCAAAATATTAGTTAAACTAATGTCATGCTGCGAAATGCTACAGTGCAATTGAATGATAATATAAATATCAAATAAATAAAATGACAAACTGAATGAAAGAAAGAATATTACACTGCATTTTCTGATTCGTCTTTAGTGAGATAATGTTTTTAAATCACGACTTAAACGTGTCAACTGTAAACCCCTCAAAGATCCAAATATAGAAAAAAAAATCACCTTTTAAATGTAGGAGGCCTCTAATGCCGAAATAAATGGGTTTTTAAATTTTTTACTGTTTAGTCAGAGAAATGTAATACTGTATTGCAATGTCTTAGGTAGCAGAATTTCAATGATTTTATTCCCTGTATGAATAGATAGAGGACATGTAGGAATGTAGAGGACATGGTTCTGTAACCCCTTAACAATAGTCCATGTATGTATACACACTAATAATTTCACAATAATTATAAAATTATTCAAATTTTATATGAACAAAAAAATATATGTTCAGATTATATTTACAGTGCACATTGCACTGAATATGATTGCACACAATTTCGCTGTACTTTTGTTTAATGACAGTAAATTGATTCTGATATTCAACACAAATTTACTATTAAAAGGGTGGTTATCAAATCAGCTGATAAAACTTTAACAATTTTAACAAAGTCCTGCAGAGCAGATGTTCACTGGTCAAATTTTAAACATGGATAAGGAAATGTTAAATTTTTTGATATTCCTTATTAATATTACATTGAGAAGTACATTGTAGCAACATAATTCTGTCATAATTTCTTCAAGTTAAACCTACGGTGATGCATTGCTGCCACACATTTTTTCCACTCAATAGACCTATCGGTAAGCCCCTCCCCTTGATGGCAGTCGAGTATCAGTTGCACGGGGAGCGTAACTCAGACATCTGTAGGTTTCATAGCCATAGAGAAACATTCGAAGCTTGCATCGGTTTTATGGGGTTTATGCTTCAAAAATGGAAAAACGATGTGCCTGGGGTACCTGTAACACTGATTCCAGGTATCCTGAGAGGATGGGCAATGGAATTGACTTTATCCTATATCCTAAACCCAAACAAAAAGGAGAAAAATAAGCATTCACCCCCAATCCCAATGAAGACAAAAATGTTAATTTTCTGGTTGTCATACTCTCATTAAGTTACAATTTTCACCTGCATCAGCTCCATGTCAACACGGAGTTTTGGATTTTTCATTTTGGATTTGGATTTTTAGACAAGGTAGGTTTCTGAATTGTGTTAATGCAAACTGCAGACAGGTTTGTAAATTAAATGGCACACAGGGGGGGTCAAACTCTGTTCCTGGAGGGCCACAGCCCTGTAGAGTTTAGATTCAAGCCTAACTAAATGCGCCTGATCCAGCTAATCATGTCCTTCAGGCTTATTTGAAAACTAGGTATGTGTGTTGGAGCAGGGTTGGAACTAAACTCTGCAGGATTGCGGCCCTCCAGGAACTGAGTTTGATACCTGTGGCCTACACAGAACATTATTTGAAAACAGGATTAATTAAAGGGTTACTCCACCCCAAAATTAAAATTTTGTCATTAATCACTTACCACCATGTCTTTGGAACACAATTTAAGATATTTTGGATGAAAACCGTGAGTCTCGTGACTGTCCCATTGACTGCCAAGTAAATAACACTGTCAAGGCCCAGAAAAGTATGAAAGACATCGTCAAAATAGTCCATCTGCCATTCAATCTGAACTTTATGAAGCGACGAGAATACTTTTTGTACGCAAAGGAAATAAAAATAACGACTTTATTCAACAATTCGTCTCATCTGCGTCACAGTACTACCATTTTGGAGAATATCCGCTGGACACACACTGCGTACATTGCCGAAAACAATCGTCATTTGAATATCACACCCCTAAAAACACCCTGGTTTAGAAGCCTCGCCCCTAGAGTTTACGACACGGAGAAACGAAACCCGGCCAAAAGGAGGACGTAATCTCATTAAAGAGAAATTGATATTACTCCAAAAATACCCGTTAACCTTGTAATTGCAAACAATTAGGCTACATTTAATTTATGTAATTTCATATTATTTTATAATATTAAAATACTGGTAAATGTACATTATAGCCTATTTAGTTACCCTCACTCTACAACAAATATTTTAAATTTAACGGTATTTAAAACAGAACAAGAATGAAAAATAAGTAGTTATAAAATTATATACTAAACTATAAAATAAAACACAATAGGCTGTAGTGGCATTCATTACACAGCATACAAACAAAACTGAAATGGCACTGGGCTCACGAGCCTGTCTCATTCCACAAGATATTTGTAACGTTTGGTTGCTAAATTATTATTCATTAGGCCTATGTAGCCTAAATAAGGCTTTATACTTCACTCATGTTTTAATATCCATGTAAAATCCTTCACATGCACAAAAATGTTTGTTGGGCGCTGCACGTTGATTTTTACAGCGGGCCTTTTAAAATAAACAGTGTAAATTAATCTTTTATGTTTGGTTGACTGCATTTTAGTTTGATGATGAATGGCTGAAATGTCAGGCAACGTTAGAACTAATGTTTGTGTGTGTGAGGTACCTGTGCGATCAGATGGATTAAATCAAATAAAGATATAAAGAAAAGAAATACAATGCATTAAGAGTGTCACAAGAACTAGCGTAGCCTATACTTGCAGTTTTTTCCCTTTTATGTTAATTATATTAGGTATATAGCCTATTATATATTTTGTGTAGTCCTATTTATTTTATTCCTTTTATAGACTTAATTTCTGTTTTTCTCTTTTCACAGAAGCGCTACAGGTGTGTGATGCGACGATGTGTGAATTCTCATGGTCTGTTGTTTACGCTGCTATTCACGCATATAAAGCTAAAGCCCTGAATAAAAACAAGACATTCTAATCTTACTGGTCAGTGATCAACTAATGAGCTTCGGTTGTCGGTCAGGAAAATAACCTAAATGAACAAAAGGATGTCATTCTACGAGTCTCATAAACGAGCTGAGACCAGACGTGAGATTTGATCGTAGCCACCGCTCGCGTCCATATTGATAAATTCCAAGTTTTGCGTTGAAACGACCGTACGCCCACTTTTGTCGTACGTTTGTTTGATAAATGAGGCCCAATGTGTTTTTGACTAAAATGTTTGACTTTGACCTGGAAGTTTGCTCGGGTTGGTGTGTAGTTTTAAGATTGTTTTTATTATAGTTATGAGAAAATGGTGAATTGTTTCATAAATTGTTAGCAGTCGAAGATTTGTAATGTTGTCTGAGACATTTCCTGTTTGTGGATATATTGTTACCAAATCTTATTTCTAATATCTTTAAACCGATTCATGATACCACTATAGGTGAGCTTGATGATGATAGCTTGTCAAGGTACATTCCCATCTCTGGAGACAGGATTGCTGCAAGGTGCTTCTGTAAGGAAAATAGCAACAAAAGTGAATCACATACTACAAGACAGACTCTGCTTGGACATTTAAGACAGAAGATGGGAATAAATAAAAGAACAGAAGCTGATGAAGGTTCCTCTGAGAACTTTAATCCTAAATGCAGATGGCATTTGAAGAACAAGAAGATGGCAGAGAAGAGAAAAAAAAAACAAGAAAGATTTAGATGGTTTCACAAGGGTAAACAAGTAAGGAAGCACTCAGGTAGAGGCACTAGAACTATTGATATTTCTAAAAATGCAAAGAAATCTGATATTTTAAGTCAAGCAAAGGAACTGCTCTTCCCAAGAGGAGTGTCGAAAAAAGGAACGTGGGAGAACTTTAGTCATGACATTTTTGATTTCCCAGAATCAGAGCTTGAAGATGACATTATTGTGTGAGACACAGTACTTAAAATGAGAATGTTAAGATTTTATGTGAGTACAAAGTGTATTCCAAATGATGATTAACTTAATGTGAGTGATACTGAGACACAAGCAGAAATGCATAAACCACAAGTACAATGTGAAACTCCTGTCATTTCTGTTGATTTAACTGACTTCTTATCTCAGGGTGTGTTTTCACATATAGTTCATTTTAGCCTGGTTCACACTCCTTCTGAGAATCGGAGCAAAAGTCTTGTCGAGCACCTCGTCGGTCCCGATGTTCGGCACGGATTATCTGGTAATGTGAGGCATTTGCAGATCAAATCTTGCACCTCCCTATCTGCTCGCACACAAATCTGGGCCGCCCTGATCATATCACACATGTTTGATATTTAGCATTCTAAATCGGGATGATCACAGCTATGATTATGTCAGTACTTTCACAATAACCAATAAGAAACAAGTCAACGACGAGATGGAAGTGACGAACATTTTGAAATGGCGACCGCGACACATGTAGCATGTAACGTTACCCGTTGGACTTCGGAGACTCTGAGTGTCAATGTATGTGTATTGTATATTTTCAGTGGAAGATGTTAAGATGAGAGCAACAACATTAAGGACTCAATTCACAAAACTTCTTAAACCCAAACCTAGTGGCAGTGGGGAGAAAGGGTTAACACAAAAACAGAGATGGCTTTTAAGCAACGTGGAGTTTCTTAAGAAACATGTTGCCCAATGCCCCTCTGAGACCAGTGTAAGCATGCAATATCATTGACAAGCATGACATGTGATATTGTGTCTTTAATAAGTACTGTAGATGGCTTCATCATGTATCCACCTTTTTCCTACACCCATGATGTTTTTTGCTAATTATGGGAGTAACTTGTGTTAAACTGTAAATAATCAGTGATGTGTTTTAAAAATGGGGTACAATAAGGTAGCATTATTTCTCCTCACAGTTCAACAATCAAATATTAAAAGAAAACTTATTAGAATTAACAAATTACTTTCAGCAGACCTAAAGTTGCTATAATTGGCATCTACAGCTGCCATCATGAGGACTGAAAATCTGCCTTTATAATTGTGCCACATACTCCCTCTGTGAGCTGGGGCTGGATACAGATGTGTTTGCCATCAAGGGCACCCAGACAATGTGGAAACTGCCATTTCTCCACAAAGTTCTCGGCAATTGCTTGCCATTACTCCTCTGATTTTGGTGTCTGCAAATACAAAAGCATTACAATAGATTTATTTACCACAGTCAACATGAGATTTCTCAACAGTTAATCTCCTAGAGTAACTATTGAATCTCAACCTGTACTGAATTTCTAAATATATGAATTCAAGTCACCCCTCCACACACACACACATACTTAGCCCACCCATTTCAGCATGAACTAAATTGTACAATCAATTCTCCCCAGTCAAGCATACTTATAAAATATTTAGTTTGTCATTATGAACTATCTTCATATTTGTACATTCTGTCATTTCTGCTGTTGTGATACTAATGAAAAAAATATTAAGGATTTCTAACCTTTAGAAAATCATCTTTCAAGACGTGTTTCACTATCAGATACAGTAGTAGCTCCAATTCTGTACTGAAAACTCAGTGATATGTAGGTTTCGCCTTCAACAGAAAAAAGTTAACATTACTGTAAAATGAAAACATATGAGACAAACCTGTAGATTTGTTATATATGCAAACCTGTTGCTAAGAATCTGAGGGTCAAGGAGAGCCTCTCCCTGGCTGTAATTGCCTGCCTCATCTTGGTGTCCCGTCGGTGATCAGTGGCTCTACACTAGAGGTCTTCACGGAGGACCCGATACCCGGGACCCGTACGGGTTCGGGTCTATTTTTTAAATGTTCAGCCGGGTCCGGGTCGGGTCCCAATCTATTACTTCGGGTCCCGGTTCTGTTTAACATTTGTGTGAAATACCCGAGTCGATCGTAGAAAACCCCACCCGCCAATGATCAGTGTCAGTCGGCACTTTGCGTGTATTTTGTAACTTGCAACTTGTAAAATTATGAGAAAAGTGTGAGCGGGAAATAAGAAAAAAATAAAATAAAAAAGGTCGCGTGACCTCAGCCGCAAGTATCAGAGCGCAGGCGGAGTTATAAATGCAAGCGGACGGTCGATGATCATGGATTCCTTCATGAGTGATGTGAAAAAAAAGCTCAGACAAAATGAATATAAAGAGGTAAAACCCAGCGGCACGTCTTCTGTCTGGACCTCTTTCATGCAAATTGTGGACAAAGACAACAAAAAAGTAAGCACAGTTAAGTGTATTACATGTGACGCGTTGTTAAAGTTTGATTCGCCAAAAACAGGGAAGTCGCATCTTTTAAAACACACAAGTTCGTGTGGAAAAAATGTCACAATGCAAACTTCGGTGGCGTCATTTATTAGACTGGGAGTCGTTCCAAAAAAAGCTAAGGATGCCATTGTGGAAAAATGCACAAAAGTCTGTGCTAAGGATTTAGGGGCCTTTCGCATGTTTGAAACACCCACCTTTGTCGAGCTTGCAAAAACAATATTGCACACGGGAGCAACACATGGCCGGTTTGATGTGAAGGACTTCAAAGGACTTCCTTCTGATGTGAAGTTATCTCGTTTCACACAAAAGAAATATGAAAGTCTCAGGGCAGAGCTCCTCCCAACAATTAAAAAAGCCATAGCTGAGGGACTGGCATGTGGAGCATCCACAGACATGTGGACAGATGACCACAGGAAGGTCAGTTACAACTGCATCACACTGCATTACATAGATGATAACTGGGAGTTTAATAGTAGGATCATATGTACATGTGCATTTCCACTCGGGGCAAAGAAAACTGCCTTAAACCTGAAAACAGAACTGCTCAAGCAACTGGGTGAATTTGGTTTGACCCCAGATGAGGTCGACAGACTGGTGTTTGTCAGTGACCAAGCATACTGAATACAGTGCTAAAGCACACTTTTAAGAAGTCTAATGAAGGTGATGAAGAGGATGATGGAAATGAGGAAGAACTGCAACAAGTAAGAGCCTGCATTGAGCAATGCAAGTCCCTTACAACATTTTTTAAACACTCTGGATTACAACTTAGACTCAAGCAGTCTTTGAAACAAGAATGTGAAACAAAACTGGAGATGGTCAAATCTGTGCTTAATGCGTTTGATGACATTCAGTCCATTCTGCTTGAACGAGGAGAGATGCACCGCATGAGTCACATTTCCAAAGACATTCTCCAGATGCTTATCCATTTCTTGCAGCCTTTCAAGCAGGCAACTGAAGAGCTCAGTGGCTCAAAGTATTGTACAATAAACTTAGTGGCCCTCTGGAAAACCACACTGCTTACCCATTGCCAGTTCTCCCAAGATGATCCAGTGCCACTCAGGATAATGAAACACAGGTGAGATGTAGTCTTACTCTTCTAATAACTAACACATTGCCTGTATATGTAACTGTGCTTAATAAAAAGTAGTTGTGGTTATTATTCTTTTAATTTAACTGATTCACTGTTTGCTGTAGTTGGACCTATTAAGTGTTGTTTGATTTGGATTATTCAATTAATTCTGTTCTATTCTGTTTTGTTCTATTTAGGTGCATGGGGCTAATTTCTGAACGGATAGTTTTGGGACACCATGAAAAGCTTGGTGTGCTGCTCTGGCCAAAATTCAAGCAGCTTCGGATGTTCACCCCAGAAGAGAGAGAGGAAATATATGAAAGCACGTGTAGAGAGTTGGCCAGCCTCCCTAAAAGAGCTACTACAACTGAGGTGAATGCCCAGCAACAGCAAGAAGAAGATAAAGAGATGGCTAGGTCAGTACCACCACCAGGAGCAGTGCCAATCTTTAGCCAGTGGGCTGACATCGAGGATGCTGAATTGGACACAGGACTTGACGAACTAGAACAATATTTGCAGCGCAAGCCCACAATGGAAAACGATAGGGACATCCTTAGTTTTTGGAAGCATAACCAAAATTTGTTTCCATCAATGGCACGGCTGGCAAGAAAAATACTTTGTGTGCCTGCATCCAGTGTGAGCTGTGAATTGGCCTTCAGCATCTCTGGTCGCACATTGGAGAATCGTCGGACCTGCCTCAGCACTGCTAGTGTAAATGTGAACATGAAAATGAAAGCAGCCCTACACCTCTAAGCACCACTTTAATAAAGAGAAAAGCACGCTTTGAGAACAAAAGAAAAACATATTTATTTTTATTTATTTGATTTATTTATTTATTTTCTTTGCACAGCATATTTAATATTTAAAAAAATGAAAACACTGTTACTCACCCTCATGTTGTTCTAAACCTGTATGAACTTCTTTCTTCTGCTGAATGAAAAAAATTTTAAGAAGAAGAATGTGGAAACTAAACAGTTTCTGGGCCCCACTGTCTTCCATAGCATTTTCCTACTTTCCTAATTAACCCTTTAATATTTAACTTCTGTTTTGTTTTTTCTGTAAATTTTCACTTTTTCAGAAGTTCCTACCTAGGGCAATGCTTCAAGAGCATATGCTGAAATATAATTAGGATATGCTAAATATTAGCAGATTACTTGTAATGGCACTTGAATGCACATTGATTGCACACTGCACTGCAGTGAGTGAATATCTGAAAAAGATCTATGGTTGCTACATTATTTATTTATTTTTTTGCTGGCAAAGTTTTATAGCCTATATCACAACTACAAGCAGAACTCTGTTTACTTAACAAACATACAGTAAAGTACCACCTTTAAGTTCAGATTTCAGATAGTTATCATTAAATGCTTTGTTGACATAGCCAACCTGTAGGCAGCAGGGAATCAGATTATTATTTTCTTTATAAAATGTATTGTATTTCTGTATTTTATTTTATGGTCTGTTGTTTTTAGTAGCCTATTGATGATTTATTAAAGTCAAATTTTTAATTTTCCAGTTCCTAACGTGTACAACAGTAAAAGCAAACAACTTCAAATCCCCAAATCTGCTTGGAGCCTTGCATATTTATTTAACTTATTTCACATCAGCAACAAAATATGAGATCGGAAATGAACTGTCACATTAACGTTGTCTATGATGTTTACATTGCATTGAAATAACATGCATGTGCAGTCTCACGCGCACACCATGTTTCTATGGCAACCAGAGCTGGCGGGACTTTTATTCTGCCATAGTACGCGTTGCATTCCTTCTTACGTTTATAATAATATGAAAGAACCGTCTTGTTATATTTAACATTTTTGGTCAGGCTCGGCTCAGAGAGCAGTGATGTTAGAAAATATGGTGGAAAAATATACTCTTATCAGAATAAGCTATTTAAGTTATCAAGCTGTCTCATGTGAATCCTCCTTTAAGTTTTTTTAAGATGACCACTAGGTGCCGTAGTTGGAGCTCTAAACGTATTTTTTTATTTTAATGAAGAAGAGACTTGACCACACACGCAGTAAAGTTTAATGCACTTATTGTTCTGTGCGTTTTTACAACAAAAAAAAAATAATAATAATTGCGCCGAGTCTTTATTACAACCTACAAAAACTATCGTTATTGAAGTTCAAAAGGGTAAACACAACGGTCGCAGCTGACTTGACATGGAACAAAAAAAAACAAACAAAAAAAACGGCGAAGTTGCATTAGTCATCCATCATCGACCGTGACAGTAGACTTTTAAAGCTGGAATAGTGGATTAAGAAGACTCTTTCTGTCGGCAATAGAGAGGAACAGCCTAACATGGATGTAAATTTATTGGCTAGGAGGATTGTATGCATCGCAGTCAGGGAGAAGGCTACTAACAGTAGTTAAGCCAAAAGTTTTTTTTTTTTTTTTTCAAAACTTATTTATACTTGTTAATTGCAGTTTGCTGTGCAATATGTGCCGATCGGGTGCAGTCGGGTCTGTGTCTGCCCAGTCGGGTTCGGGTCCAAGTTTCGAATAATGGTCGGGTCCGCGTCGGGTCCGGGTAGTACATTTAAGGCATTTCTCGGGTCTGCACGGGTTCGGGTCCCAATTTCAAATAAAATTCGGGTCCGGGTTGGTTCGGTGCAGCGAATTTACGGGTCTCTTCGGCTTCGGATTTACAAATTTTTGGACCCGTGAAGACCTCTACTCTACACTCCCCAGCAGGGTTTAAACGTTATACATGAAATAAGCTTACCCTTGAGTTAGCCATATTCATAAACATATCTTTTCCATAGCTATTTTGAGTCCCACTAGTAATAATAGATAGATAGGCAAAGCAAGTTTATTTATACAGCACATTTCATACACAATGGTAATTCAAAGTGCTTTACATAAAAGGAAGTAAAATAATCATAAAATAATTAAAGAAACATAGCAACACCCCGCGCAAAGACAATGTCTAATTGGTCATGAAACCATTTGGGATGTGTCCAGCAGCCCAGTTTACAAACTCAGGACACCATCAAATTATGCTTTTAGCCATGCTTTTTGCCTGTGAATTCTTCCAATGCCATTCCAGCGTGCTCTGGCTTGTATGCCAGCAGCTCCTCTAAAACCATGAGGAGAAACGCCATCTAGTCTTATCGGACTTTACTTGTTTCTTTCTTTTACTTTAGTTTATTTACTTTTCTGTTGAGAGTTTCGTGTTCTGAGTTAAGTTTTGCCACAACGCCGTGTCTCCGTGTCTCCGAGTTCACCTCGAGTCTGTGGCCGCCTCAAAACTTCAACTCCGCATCTTCAGCCAATGCCCAATCATCAGCTTCCCAAGACGTCACTTCAATGGCTACTGAACTTCCATCCAATCAGCAACCTTGGGAAACCCCCTTTCTGCAAGGACGATAACAAAGGGAATCCCTTAACACAACAGCAATGCAAGTACAACCTCCAGATTTTAGCTGAACTGGTGCATTTAATATAAAGTTTACTAGCCTCATTTAGGAACTCAATGCAAGGGTTAATTAAGTGATTGATGGTTGTTCAGGTCTATGCAATTGCACATAATTGCTATAAACTTGGGATTTCACATTCTCATTCTCTTAAACTCATTATTTCCTCAGTTTCTCTATTCCTGCAACGTGTATGAATGTGTGAGTGCGTGTGTTTATGTGTTAGATTAGTTTACATGTCTTAGATTTATCCAATAAAGTCTTGTTTATATTGAAAAGAGAAGTATCTTGTGTTTTGTGCTTACAAGTTAATGTATTAAACTGCCGATCTTGTTACTGTGCTTATTAATAGTGTTTTCACTATATTTTGGAAAGAACATTCGGGGTGGTGCCGGATTAAAATTACTTTTACAGAGAAAAACATTTTATATATACGATTTACAGGCCACAGTGTACCCTGGGTTGAATGAGGAAATAGATTTCAGTCCTTTTCTGTGATTTATTTTCTCTGTATGTGTGTATATATATATATATATATATATATATATATATATATATATATATATATATATATATACACCCTGCTGAAAAAAACAATAGAACCCTGCCCAAAACACAATAGAAAATGTAATGGTTTTAATGGTTATAATGGGAATTGTATTGGTTTTAATGGAAACTATAATTGTGTCTACTGGTATGTGATGGATTCTATTGGTGGGATGTTAAATCCTATTGGAAAAATGCCCAAAACACGACAAAAGGAATTTTGTAATGGTTTTTCTGCAAAAGCTAATGGTTTATAATGGTATTTTAATGGAAACCATTAGAATTTCTGTGATGGTTTCTATTGGGCTTCTATTGTTTTTTTAGCAGGGCATTTGTTTGGGTTTAAGTTGCAATGTAGCCACCTAGTGGACTCTTTTTGTTTGTGGATATTTATGATGTATGACCACCTAGTGGACTGCTACTCTGCTTTTTGTTTTCATTCTTTGGTATGTGAACATTCACAGCTAGCCACTTAGTGGATTGTCATTCAGGTGTTTCTAAGTAGTATATACAAAAGGGAAACTATTTGTCTGAGAAGCACACCCTGAAGAAGGTGGTTTGCGCTGCTACACCTGGGTTGCTTTTTCCTCATGTCTTTTAATTTTCTATCATGAAATAGTCAGTATAATAAATACTTTTTAATAATTTTGAAGAAGAGTGCCTTGGATTTAATTTTTGATATTCATTTGAATTCCGACCCCAAAGAGCACCTTCAAATATCTCATTGAACTCCCTGAGCACCCTGGACTTTTTGTCTTTCCATAGACATATTTATTTATATATTTCATATATTTTTAATTAGAAACTACAAACAAAACAAAACAACAACAACAGAAAATTGAGTTTGAGCAGGACTTGTATTTTGGTGTGGTGTTATGTCATAAGGCTGCGCCGCTGCAGCGTGCATCTGTGATTCGGCAGGAGAAGGCTTGGGTTTAACTTTCAAAGTTTTTAAGTCAATGCTAACGATGTAAAATGGCTTAATTGTTTTAACCCTCTCGAGGCAGGCGTTGCAGATTTGCAACAGCTAAATGCTAATTGCCTAATTACTCCATATCCATATTTTATGAGCCTTTTTTACTCAGAAGTACCACTGCAGGACTTAGTTGTACATTAGCAACCAACTGTTTCCCCACCAGCTCACCAGATGGCAGTGTTTCTTTCACGTCCAACACACATCCAACCTGGTTTCACTGAAACAGATTTTCTAAGCATCAATTTCAAGTAAGTATCACTATGAACCTCCATTAATTTGACACCAATACTGCATAAGATGAATCATGAATATACTTAGATACAGTACATGCCAATTAGTAGATTTTATCTCCTCTGGGTTTTTCCCCACGGGCAGCTCTATTTCGATGTTGCCGATTTGCAACGTGTGGCCGGACAGGTACCAATGGATGCCACATACTTTATCTACTAGCTTGCCTATATTTTCAGCAACATTTTATACTAGGGTTATTTTCTTATCACCAGTGTTTACTTATTACTTTGAGTTGTCATTGAGGGTATATCCTAAGGAAAATGAAATAATTTGGCGTGAAGTTATAAACTATCAGAGGCAGATTTGATGAAAAGCAATGGCGTAATACGATTTTCATTTGACTGTGCAGTGAGGAAAACTGATGTAGCCTAAATTCCATGGCACATAAATTAGTATAGATCTTTGTTTGACTCAAAGCAAACTATCTTACAGAATACTCTCTTTGCAGGATTTGTGATGTGTTATGGCAGGCCGACCAAGTCGTCTTTCAGTCAGGGAAGTCATTGAGATGGTTTGCCTTCCTGATGGGGCTTTATCTGACACAGAATCCACTGCAGATGATGAAATTGACGATCCAGATTTTGATCCTGAAGCATACGAGTCTGACTCCAGCTGCAGTCCACTCTTTGTGAATCTCCCCACATTTTTGAATGGGTTTTGTTTCACAATCCTCTCCAGGGTGCGGTTATCCCTATTGCTTGTACACTTTTTTCTACCACATATTTTCCTTCCCTTTGCCTCTCTATTAATGTGCTCGGACACAGAGCTCTGTGAACAGCCAGCCTCTTTTGCAATGACCTTTTGTGTCTTGCCCTCCTTGTGCAACGTGTCAATGGTCGTCTTTTGGACAACTGTCAAGTCAGCAGTCTTCCCCATGATTGTGTAGCCTACAGAACTAGACTGAGAGACCATTTAAAGGCCTTTGCAGGTGTTTTGAGTTAATTAGCTGATTAGAGTGTGGCACCAGGTGTCTTCAATACTGAACCTTTTCACAATATTCAAATTTTCTGAGATACTGAATTTGGGATTTTCCTTAGTTGTCAGTTATAATCATCAAAATTAAAACAAATAAACATTTGAAATATAATATATACCGGTATTTTTACAGTATCTGTATACTGCGCATCCCTAATTGTGATAATTGAGTATTGCGATTATATAACTATTGTGATTCAATATTACAATTAATTGTGATTTTGTTTGCTTATTAAAGACTAGACAATGGAAAATACTTGATTATACCCTTAAAGAGTCATATTAACAAAAACAATACATCACATATTTCTGAAGTTTTATTTCAGGAGCACACACATACACAGTGTATATTTTAAAGTACCTTGAACCATGAATCTTTCAAGTACCTATACCCTGAACTTGCACATTAATTAAATAGTCAACTGTGCAACAAACTAAGTAGGAAAAACCCTCTGAAAGGAAATAAAGTGCTATGTTACTTTGCATACCGTTTTATGGCCCTTTCAGACAGGACACAGAATGCGCTGCACTGGCCACTGAGTTCATATTGGGTAGCATATTGCCTACCTACAAAAAGCAACCTGACTTAAAACACACCTGACATGCCAACTTGATTTGAGATATTTCTCCATGACAGTTTTTCTCCCGATGTCTGTGGTCATATGAAAGGGAAAGGGAAAGACTATTGAAATCTTTTCCCTTCAGTATTTTGTATGCATGTATATGTCCAGAAGTTCCAACACACACTAGATCATCCAATTGCTTAGAAAGGGCCATTAGTCCTTGTCTAGCGCTGCTTTTCCCTGCAGTTTGTAAATCCAAATTGTTTCCACACTTGGGATTTAAAGCGAAGGTGCAGAAAGAATTCTTGAAGAGGTTTGATCCTCTGCCTCCGCCATGGATTTGCTTTCTCACACTTTCTCTGAAACGGATCTAGTACAGATAACAACAAATACATTTTGCCCTCTGTTGGAATAAAAGCGGTAACTTCTCCCCACCACCTCTTATTAAAAGTAAAATAATTAATTATAAATTGATTCTGGGATAAACCAATCGATTTTAAATCGTTTTGAAAAGAATCGCAATAGTTAGGTGAATCGATTTCTTTCTCCAGCACATTTCATACACAATGGTAATTCAAAGTGCTTTACATAAAAGGAAGTAAAATAATCATAAAATAATTAAAGAAACATAGCAACACCCAGCGCAAAAGACAATGTCTAATTGGTCATGAAACCATTTGGGATGTGTCCAGCAGCCCAGTTTACAAACTCAGGACACCATCAAATTATGCTTTTAGCCATGCTTTTTGCCTGTGAATTCTTCCAATGCCATTCCAGCGTGCTCTGGCTTGTATGCCAGCAGCTCCTCTAAAACCATGAGGAGAAACGCCATCTAGTCTTATCAGACTTTACTTGTTTCTTTCTTTTACTTTAGTTTATTTACTTTTCTGTTGAGAGTTTCGTGTTCTGAGTTAAGTTTTGCCACAACGCCGTGTCTCCGTGTCTCCGAGTTCACCTCGAGTCTGTGGCCGCCTCAAAACTTCAACTCCGCATCTTCAGCCAATGCCCAATCATCAGCTTCCCAAGACGTCACTTCAATGGCTACTGAACTTCCATCCAATCAGCAACCTTGGGAAACCCCCTTTCTGCAAGGACGATAACAAAGGGAATCCCTTAACACAACAGCAATGCAAGTACAACCTCCAGATTTTAGCTGAACTGGTGCATTTAATATAAAGTTTACTAGCCTCATTTAGGAACTCAATGCAAGGGTTAATTAAGTGATTGATGGTTGTTCAGGTCTATGCAATTGCACATAATTGCTATAAACTTGGGATTTCACATTCTCATTCTCTTAAACTCATTATTTCCTCAGTTTCTCTATTCCTGCAACGTGTATGAATGTGTGAGTGCGTGTGTTTATGTGTTAGATTAGTTTACATGTCTTAGATTTATCCAATAAAGTCTTGTTTATATTGAAAAGAGAAGTATCTTGTGTTTTGTGCTTACAAGTTAATGTATTAAACTGCCGATCTTGTTACTGTGCTTATTAATAGTGTTTTCACTATATTTTGGAAAGAACATTCGGGTGGTGCCGGATTAAAATTACTTTTACAGAGAAAAACATTTTATATATACGATTTACAGGCCACAGTGTACCCTGGGTTGAATGAGGAAATAGATTTCAGTCCTTTTCTGTGATTTATTTTCTCTGTATGTGTGTATATATATATATATATATATATATATATATATATATATATATATATATATATATATACACCCTGCTGAAAAAACAATAGAACCCTGCCCAAAACACAATAGAAAATGTAATGGTTTTAATGGTTATAATGGGAATTGTATTGGTTTTAATGGAAACTATAATTGTGTCTACTGGTATGTGATGGATTCTATTGGTGGGATGTTAAATCCTATTGGAAAAATGCCCAAAACACGACAAAAAGGAATTTTGTAATGGTTTTTCTGCAAAAGCTAATGGTTTATAATGGTATTTTAATGGAAACCATTAGAATTTCTGTGATGGTTTCTATTGGGCTTCTATTGTTTTTTTTAGCAGGGCATTTGTTTGGGTTTAAGTTGCAATGTAGCCACCTAGTGGACTCTTTTTGTTTGTGGATATTTATGATGTATGACCACCTAGTGGACTGCTACTCTGCTTTTTGTTTTCATTCTTTGGTATGTGAACATTCACAGCTAGCCACTTAGTGGATTGTCATTCAGGTGTTTCTAAGTAGTATATACAAAAGGGGAAACTATTTGTCTGAGAAGCACACCCTGAAGAAGGTGGTTTGCGCTGCTACACCTGGGTTGCTTTTTCCTCATGTCTTTTAATTTTCTATCATGAAATAGTCAGTATAATAAATACTTTTTAATAATTTTGAAGAAGAGTGCCTTGGATTTAATTTTTTTGATATTCATTTGAATTCCCGACCCCAAAGAGCACCTTCAAATATCTCATTGAACTCCCTGAGCACCCTGGACTTTTTTTGTCTTTCCATAGACATATTTATTTATATATTTCATATTTTTTAATTAGAAACTACAAACAAAACAAAACAACAACAACAACAGAAAATTGAGTTTGAGCAGGACTTGTATTTTGGTGTGGTGTTATGTCATAAGGCTGCGCCGCACGCGTGCATCTGTGATTCGGCAGGAGAAGGCTTGGGTTTAACTTTCAAAGTTTTTAAGTCAATGCTAACGATGTAAAATGGCTTAATTGTTTTTAATTGTAAGTCTGTAATGCTTCATCTAAGGTTAGTGCACGTTATTTGTGAGAGTAAAGCGCATCAGTAACTGAGTAAAAGAAAAGCTTCTCATTTCTCTCCTGATATCGTGAATCATTTAATAGAAAACAAGAATCAGTCGCTGGCAAATAGTGATGGAGAATCTTGTGAAAGAAACACTAGAGCATTTTCATCTGAATATAGATTCCAGTTGCTCTTTCTGTGAAAAAGAAACTGTTACACAATATGTTTATCTGTTCTTCTCTCTTCTGGCATGAGATGAACATTTCTGATCATTAAAATGAAATTCCAAATAGCCCTGAACCAATTAACAGTTTTACTTCACTTAAAACAACAATAGAAAAACTTGTATATCTACCAGTATACATGGAATGACTCAAAACCCTTTGCCCATTTTCAAAAAGCCCTTGAGAAAAACTAAAATGATCAAATAAATACAAATTGCAAAATGATTTCACTGATTTAATCACTCAAATCACCATGTCCAGTCAAAAAATTGGATTACACACTTGTCTAAACCCTTTATGCTACCAGATCAGGGGGCTGTTTCATAAAATTAGTTTACCAGATAAGCCAGGCTTATTTCAGTTATTCTGACTTATTGTCACTTGATTTGGTTTCTGAAAGCAAAATTACCATAGCTCAAGCTCAGTCACTGGGGCGATTTATGCTGGGAAACTAACCTGGGTTGCATTTCCCAAAAGCATCGTAACCTTAAGTACATCGTACACCCATTGAAAACAATGGAGCCACAATCAACTTAGGCTTATGATGCTTTGGGAAATGTAGCCCTGGTCCGGACCAGGCTAACTGTCAGGCTAAGCTGAGCTCAGGTGAGCTCCTCTTAACACAGACCAATAGGAACGCATCGATATTACCACTGACTCTCACATACAATTAGCTGATTTTATTATTAGTCCAAAATGAAAGTATACCCAAAACCCGATGCTGCTAATACCTAACCCGACCCTTGTCCGAGGCACTCGTAGAAGTTTTGTACCTGAACCTGCTCAGGTCTCGGGTCGGACCTTGGGTTTTCGGATTAAAAGTGGACTCGTGAAGACCTCCACACTGCAGGTCTTGATGCAGGTCTTTTTTTTATTTTAACCTTTTTTTTTTTTACACATTCTTTCAGTTGTGAGCCATATCAGATTCATGTTACACTTGCCATAGCTCCACTTTTCCTGTGTTGTTGTCATTTCTACTACCTCCCAGGGTTGCTAGGTTTTCTCAACAAAACCCGCCCAATTTCTACTCAAAACTAGCCCAGTCGTGTTTTGAGGGGAGGGGGGTTCCCCAGGAAAAAAACATGTTACAGGGGGTAAAATGCAATTTTTTTGGCACGGTTCACCAGTACAATTCGCATTCCAGGGGCTAAATATCACGTTATAGGGGTCACTTAAACCTGCGGACATGAAAAATAACCCGTGGTAACAGTGTTAAAGTTGAATTACTGTAAAAATTTTAAATTGTCATTGATCATTTTATATATTCTTTTCTTAAATAAATATTGCAATTGTTACTTTAAGTGATTTCAGTAAGTTTATTACTGGTTAAAAGAAAATATCTATATAACCAGAGTAAAAGTTTAAACTGAAAAACATATTGTTGATATGTTGATTCACATTGACATAAGGGCATTCTATCGTTAACTTTATTTTCAAATCAGTGGGTTTAGCAGAGGTTACTAGTTTCCCTGAGAGGGAAGAGGGTGCTGGAACATATGTACAGTGTATCTATTAGAACTGCCTCTACATAGAATGAGTTTACAGCCAAACTCAAAACCCATCTTTTCTCGTTGGCCTTTAATTGTAGTTAATTGTGCGGTGTCAGCTCTGTTCTTTGCTGTAATTTATGTTGTTCTGAGTATTAATGTTGTTGATTTTTTTTTTTTATTGATTGTACAGCACCTTGGTCAACTATCGTTCTTTTTATTGGTGCTATATAAATAAAGTTGAGTTGAGTTGAGTTCTACTGTTCTCTTTATTTATTAGTTTTGGGTGCGTTGATAGAGTTTAATCTGTTTGATCTTGTTGTTCTGTTGTTCGATGTTGTTCTGACACATTTACCGGTTGTGCAGCAATTTGGGAAGCACTGCCACCTACAGGTGCACTTCGCAACAGCAGCGTATGAAATACCGAGTTGAGCAAAATTATGATATCATACCATTTGAAATATAATATATACCGGTATTTTTACAGTATCTGTATACTGCGCATCCCTAATTGTGATAATTGAGTATTGCGATTATATAACTATTGTGATTCAATATTACAATTAATTGTGATTTTGTTTGCTTATTAAAGACTAGACAATGGAAAATACTTGATTATACCCTTAAAGAGTCATATTAACAAAAACAATACATCACATATTTCTGAAGTTTTATTTCAGGAGCACACACATACACAGTGTATATTTTAAAGTACCTTGAACCATGAATCTTTCAAGTACCAAAACCCTGAACTTGCACATTAATTAAATAGTCAACTGTGCAACAAACTAAGTAGGAAAAACCCTCTGAAAGGAAATAAAGTGCTATGTTACTTTGCATACCGTTTTATGGCCCTTTCAGACAGGACACAGAATGCGCTGCACTGGCCACTGAGTTCATATTGGGTAGCATATTGCCTACCTACAAAAAGCAACCTGACTTAAAACACACCTGACATGCCAACTTGATTTGAGATATTTCTCCATGACAGTTTTTCTCCCGATGTCTGTGGTCATATGAAAGGGAAAGGGAAAGAATATTGAAATCTTTTCCCTTCAGTATTTTGTATGCATGTATATGTCCAGAAGTTCCAACACACACTAGATCATCCAATTGCTTAGAAAGGGCCATTAGTCCTTGTCTAGCGCTGCTTTTCCCTGCAGTTTGTAAATCCAAATTGTTTCCACACTTGGGATTTAAAACGCGAAGGTGCAGAAAGAATTCTTGAAGAGGTTTGATCCTCTGCCTCCGCCATGGATTTGCTTTCTCACACTTTCTCTGAAACGGATCTAGTACAGATAACAACAAATACATTTTGCCCTCTGTTGGAATAAAAGCGGTAACTTCTCCCCACCACCTCTTATTAAAAGTAAAATAATTAAATATAAATTGATTCTGGGATAAACCAATCGATTTTTAAATCGTTTTGAAAAGAATCGCAATAGTTAGGTGAATCGATTTCTTTCTCCCACTCCTAGTTTTTATGGGAGTGTGTGGTGGGGTCATTACACAAAATCAGTGCCTTTTCCACTTGAAAAAATCTATTTTACCTCACAGTTTATGCTTTTGCACTGTATACATAAATTGTGAATTATGAAAATTAAAAAATGTTTTAATTTATCTTGAAAAAAGCTTGCAGAAAATATAGTTTTGTGGTAATTATCCTCAATCTTGAACTTGATAAAACAATTATCTTCATTTACAATGTTTCAAGTCTTCATTTTGTTATACTGGGATAAATCATACCATGGTGTATGTTAAAATTGTTGGATGTGGTGCCCTACCTAGAAATTTGTCCACCAGCCGCCACTGGTCTTAATGTTGTTGTTTTTTGTTTTGTTTTTTTTAATTCAGCTTAGCTACAGCAATAGCTGGATGCCTTTGTCCATATTAGGGATTTCCTGGCATGCCAAGTTATTACTTCTATGGGTCCATTTTTGAGTTTCTGCGCAAGAGCACCCTCCAGTTTTGAGTATGAGGGGCTGAAGCCCAGGGGCTGACACTGGCTGCAGGGAAATTATATTTTTTTAATAATTATTTGTATATATGGGAGTTTGCAGCAGTGACAACAGCATTCTGTAAACAAACTCAAACACTAGTTTTCAGCGACTCCCTGAAGATATGCCCAGGTCTCCTGGTCTTTGCTTCTGAGTTTCTATATTGTTACCAGAAAAGACAAAGGTGTGAAAGGTTATAGTGTTTTGACTGTGGGAAGACTTTAACACCAGATACTGATCTAAAGCTGCACTAGAGATATTAGAGTGGAGAGAAACCTTATAACCTTTCACACTTTGAAAAGCAGTGGCAGTCTAGACCACAGTAATTCAGCTCTAATGAATGTTTCAAGCTGATTTTGAGATGTAGGTTAACATTTTATTGTGTTATGATAATGAGCATTGAAAGTTTAAACTATTATATTCAGATTACACTAATAACTGTTTTCTCTATCTATTACAGCACTGGACGAATTTTTAGGTATTATAATGTCATTAGCACAGGCTGGTGTCCTGTAGTTGCGAGTTTAATTTGCGGCAGAAAAAGTAAACAAGGAAAAAATGCAAGTATTGACATGCAAAAATAACATGATTAAAATAACAATTTTAATCACCATCTTAACTTTATAAAATCTTTCTTATTCAGTGAGTGATAATTATTCAAATGAGTAAAACTCAGGTTTAAGAGATGCATTATGTTGTAGAAGTTATGTTGTGTAGTTTTCTTTAAAGCCACGTACTAGAGGGCGCAAAAGGTATTTATGTTGTTAAATCGACATAGTGACTGGGCATGAAGAAGGTCAAACAACTACTAAGTCCATCACAATGGCCAAAATGTTTATTTAGGTATTTACTGTTTTGTATTCTGGTTGTGTATATATTTAATAAAAAAAATTAAATAAAAACTTAGAAAAAAAAGCAACTACTAAAATCTAACTACTTTCTTTTTTTTTTAAATGTCTTTACTGTTACTATTTGAATTTTTAAACAAAAATGAGACAATAAATGGATTGGAATATCCAAGTGTATTTTTTAAAGTATGGCCATTGCGTCTTTTTCAAGTAGAAACAACGCGTCAGAAACAAGCTTGTAAAATGGACAATCATGCACCTTCAAACATTCTGTACACATTGATTTCAGAGAATTGTAAGATAACTGAATTTTCTGCCTGCAAAAACCCTCTGCCCCACATTTTAATATTTGATTGTGAAATCATTCAGTTTGGATGTGTAGCTAATATGTAAATATTCATATGCCTGCATATACCTAATAGAATAAATTTACCTTTCTGGCTGCCATTGGTTGTTAAGTTATTCATCTAAATTGTCAAAACAATTTTAAATAGAATAGTTGATTCAATACATTACATTAATGACATGTAAATTAATGACACACATAAAAATAAACGAATGATATCAAAAGTTATTTTGATATTTTGTAAGAACGTTTTGTGCAATGACAAGTAAATGAGAAAATGTTCCTTTTCATTTTCTACTCATTGGCTGATGCATCAACATCCTTATATCTAATGATGCTACAACTTAAGAGTAAATGCACACTGTTTTTAATAATGGAGCATCTTCCCCTCTGTTGTAAATGGTGAAGCGAATGTTTTACGATAGTTTAAAATATTGTAACAATATTCAGATTTTTGTGAATTTATACCCACAAAGGGGCGACGTATCCTGAAAAATAAGAGTCAAGTTTTGAGGGGGAAAAAAAATAAAAATTATGAAATTGTATTATTTGAGTCCTAATAAGATAGCAATACATTATTTTTCTGATGTTTCTTTATGGTTAATTACCTTTAGCGGTTAATCTCCCACACAAAAAGTAGGCAGGAAAATACTATAACCATGGTCATTTGTATTTGTTTTGACACATTTTTATGTCTCATTGTTAGAGATAATAATAAAGTATAGAGTAGTTTTATACACTTTTAGCGTTTCTTGATTCAAATGCTGTTTCTAAACAATTAAATAAGGTGTGAATACAGTGAAATCACTGCTGATGATCATGTAAAGCTTTTCAGAAGAGCTGATTTCATGCGAATAGTTCCTGTTTTCACCTCATTCATGATGCTGATGTCTTCAAATCACCTGTGAACTGCCACTTAAAGCTCATTCAATTGGTGTAAACAGACTGAAACCAACTGCAGATCAACTAAGTTGAAATGTTTTTTTTTTTGCTTTCACATCTGTACAATTACTTCTGAATCAGTTTATTCTTCTGTTTTATTCATATATTTTTATATTTGATTTCTTTATATACGTGTATTCATCTATCTCTTTGTTAGTTTGTTCTTATGACAGATAAACGAATGAAAAGGGTAAGGTATATATTAGATCGACTTGCAAATAAATAATAATAAAACTCATAGAATGTGAACTTTTACTTTTATCCATCCATCTTTGAAAATGTGAACACAAACATTGAATGCTTAAAATGTGTGAAAACATTAATTCATTAACTGATTATTTTGGATTTTAGCAGATCCGGGGCCTGTTTCAAAAAACAAGTTCACCAAATAAGCCAGGCTTATTTCAGTTAGTCTGAATTATTTTGAACCAAATCAACTGACAATATGTTAGACTAACTTAAATAAACCTGGTTTATTTGGTAAACTTGTTTTATGAAACAGGCCCCTGTTATTCCTGCCACACAGCTTGACGCTCCTCCCACAACAACTCACCTTCACTGAAGCTCCTCCCACAACAACTCACCAATAAATGCTGTAATATTCCCATCAGCCTAGAAGTGAAGCAGAGCTGAACACTGAGGACACGAGAGACCCAGAACCCTGCAGAATGGAACATGAAGAGACCGAAGAACAAAGAGGTTGGTGTTTATTTTTGAATCATCATTAATGATTAATGAACATTAAAGTCATTATATTTGTAGTATGAACAGTCAGTACCGTTTCTAGGCATAGGCAAGCTAGGCGGTCGCCTAGAGCGCCACCAGCTGGAGGGGGCGTCATGTAATGCATGCAAAGTTTGCATTTGGATTTGGAGCGCTCAACAATGCCATTAGATCAATGGGTTCTGTCATTGTTTTGGCAAGGTAAGGCTTTTGTTTGCCGTGCAAGTTCAAAGGCCAATTTAAAATATCGGTAGGCTACATAAAAAGTGCACAAAATCAGTATTTTGTTTAGGCAGTAGTATTTGTGGCAGTCGAGAAATCATGTTTCATGTGAAACTGGTCTAAAAGGTGTGCATTTTTGTGCCAATGCATTGTTAAAGGTTCAGTGTGTTGTGTAATATTTACATATAAAACTTTTACAGCCAATTAAAATCAATACAATTAAGACCAATACATACTTTTATTAAACCGCTTTGTCAAATTTAACGCATCCTGACGGAAGTGTCGAAATGCTGAATCAATTCGCTTAAAAAAAAAAAAGAATTAATTCGCTTCCAACAGCGCTTAAAGGGAGCAGCGTCATACATATAGAGACAGAGCATCATGTTATTTAAAGGGGAAGTTCACAGGTCAATGAGAAATAAAAGAACTACTAGCTGCATTCTGATTGCTTTTATGTCACTGATCAGGCTTTTATAGTCCTATGTAGTTGGGGTATCAAAAGGTTTTATAGGTTTGACTGAAATAATAATCCAATAACTGACACAACAACAACAAAACAATTGACTATATGCACAGAGCGCTTTTTAGAACTTCTGGATAAAGATACAGTATTGTTCAAAATAATAGCAGTACAATGTGACTAACCAGAATAATCAAGGTTTTTAGTATATTTTTTATTGCTACGTGGCAAACAAGTTACCAGTAGGTGCAGTAGATTCTCAGAAAACAAACAAGACCCAGCATTCATGATATGGACCCTCTTAAGGCTGTGCAATTGGGCAATTAGTTGAATTAGTTGAAAGGGGTGTGTTCAAAAAAATAGCAGTGTGGCATTCAATCACTGAGGTCATCAATTTTGTGAAGAAACAGGTGTGAATCAGGTGGCCCCTATTTAAGGATGAAGCCAGCACTTGCTAAACATGCATTTAAAAGCCTGAGGAAAATGGGTCGTTCAAGACATTGTTCAGAAGAACAGCGTACTTTGATTAAAAAGTTGATTGGAGAGGGAAAACCTATAAAGAGGTGCAAAAACTTATAGGCTGTTCAGCTAAAATGATCTCCAATGCCTTAAAATGGAGAGCAAAACCAGAGAAACGTGGAAGACAACCATCAAAATGGATCGAAGAATAACCAGAATGGCAAAGGCTCAGCCAATGATCACCTCCAGGATGATCAAAGACAGTCTGGAGTTACCTGTAAGTACTGTGACAGTTAGAAGACGTCTGTGTGAAGCTAATCTATTTTCAAGAATCCCCCGCAAAGTCCCTCTGTTAAAAAAAAGGCATGTGCAGAAGAGGTTACAATTTGCCAAAGAACACATCAACTGGCCTAAAGAGAAATGGAGGAACATTTTGTGGACTGATGAGCGTAAAATTGCTCTTTTTGGGTCCAAGGGCCACAGGCAGTTTGTGAGACGACCCCCAAACTCTGAATTCAAGCCACAGTACACAGTGAAGACAGTGAAGCATGGTGGTGCAAGCATCATGATATGGGCATGTTTCTCCTACTATGGTGTTGGGCCTATTTATCGCATACCAGGGATCATGGATCAGTTTGCATATGTTAAAATACTTGAAGAGGTCATGTTGCCCTATGCTGAAGAGGACATGCCCTTGAAATGGTTGTTTCAACAAGACAATGACCCCAAACACACTAGTAAACGAGCAAAGTCTTGGTTCCAAACCAACAAAATTAATGTTATGGAGTGGCCAGCCCAATCTCGGACCTTAATCCAATCGAGAACTTGTGGGGTGATATCAAAATGCTGTTTCTGAAGCAAAACCAAGAAATGTGAATGAATTGTGGAATGTTGTTAAAGAATCATGGAGTGGAATAACAGCTGAGAGGTGCCACAAGTTGGTTGACTCCATGCCACACAGATGTGAAGCAGTTTTAAAAAACTGTGGTCATACAACTAAATATTAGTTTAGCGATTCACAGGATTGCTAAATCCTAGAAACAAAAACGTTTGTACAAAATAGTTTTGAGTTTGTACAGTCAAAGGCAGACACTGCTATTTTTTTGAACACACCCCTTTCAACTAATTGCCCAATTGCACAGCCTTAAGAGCGTGCATATCATGAATGCTGGGTCTTGTTTGTTTTCTGAGAATCTACTGCACCTACTGGTAACTTGTTTGCCACGTAGCAATAAAAAATATACTAAAAACCTTGATTATTCTGGTTAGTCACATTGTACTGCTATTATTTTGAACAATACTGTAAGCCAGCTCATAATATTCCGGTGCAACTCATTTTATATGTGCTATATATAGGTAGAGACCAGTGGCGGCTGCTGGCCTTTCAAAGAGGGGAAGCTCATTTTTGGCCTACATCATAAAAAATTGTCCATTTATTTATACTTAAATTCTGCCCTAGGTTCCTTTTCAAGAAAATGCTCTGTGACCCTGTCGTACCAACTAGGCGTCTTTTCCAGTGACGCTAGCCTACTGTATGAATGAATGAATGAACAAACAAACAAATCTAAAACAATCTAAAAAAAATTCTAAGGAAATGTGGGAATTAGGTTAAACTGAAACAAGGAATGTGGTGTATAATAGGGTTGTCACGATACCATAAAAATGTCTTACGATACTATACCAGTTTAATTTATAATTCAATTCTACGAAATGAATCAAAATGTAATAAATAAATAGATGTAAGTGAAAACAGACAATATTATTCTCTGAATACTTAATGAATGACTGGCTATTGTTATCCATGAAATGATTTAAACAAAACTCATCTTAGCACTGCACAGAAGCTGCATGAAGTGACATTTAGATGTGGCATTTATTAATTTAGACTGTATTTACAATTGCATAAATAATGTTATGAGATTAATGTTTTAAATACTAAATTCAGAATATAGAAATATGTTGGAAAATAATGTAATATGCCTACTTTTAGACGAGAAACTTAAAAACGGCCAGCAGGTGGCAGAAGTTCGTGACTGAATCACTGAGTCATTCAAATGATTCTTTCAAAACGGCTGAATCCTTCAGGAGCGAATCAAATGACTGTTTTTATGAATGGCTCAGTGAATCAGTGATTCGCCCAAGACAACGCAGATTTGGATTCGAGCACAGAAACGAAACACAAACAGCACTCTTGCTTGTGTCGTGTTGCCGAACTGTCAGGAGCATTTTTTGTTCGCATATCTTGAAATTTCTGAGTTAGCAGCATGTATATTAAAACATAACATTATAAATGAATAAAAAATATATATAATGATTGATAAGAACCAAGTGCAAATCCGCGATGGGACTGAGCTCAAATTGCTTCAGCGTCAGCGACTTTTTATTGTACAAAATCGCTGTCAATAAAAAGGAGATGCAGACCGTCCAATCATCATGCAGAAGCCGGAGTCCAGGCCAGCCCACTCCTCCATTCACCCCCAGAGGCGCTGAGCATCCGTGGGCGGGACATAATCGCAGCATTTATCCAATGACCGTCTAGTTTTGAGGCACTGAAAAAAACTGTTCAAAGCAGCCCCATTGAAGTCAATGGACGGTCGGCTTCAACGGGGAAATGCACTGACGCTACGGGAATGTATGAGAAGGAAATCAAGTCCGCCGACCTGCTATATGTAGCTGATTCTGAACGAACTCGTCTTCGAGATGAACGTGTTCTAACGCATTTTTAGTCAATAAAATGTTAACACAATATTACATATTTGACCATTAATTTTTTGACATTATAGGGGAAGCCGAGCTTCCCTTGCAGTCTTAAAGAAATCCCCACTGGTAGAGACTCTCACAGAAACCTCTCCTGCCTCATTCTTATCAGAATCTGAGAAAAAAATAATTGCAACACCGTAAATAATGACAGCGGCATTAACATACAGTTTTATGTTATTAAATAACATAGAATTTTATATGCAGAATCTTGTAATCCCAGGAAAGTACCCAGATACGTAACTGTACATTTAAATGCTGACAAATAAACACTATCTTAACTGTTTAGGCAGTTAGGCTAATCTCTTAAACAACGTCGTAATGGTATTCTCGATAATCAATATCTTTTAAAGCCTTTATTATTTCTCAACTCTGTGCAGTAAAATTCACATTATTAAAGGTTCACTTTTCATTCATGAAGACTACATGAAGAAATGTGCCAAAAACGTGTCTCGGCGAAAAATGAAATTACCGTTATAACCAGGAGATGGCAGTATAGGATCAATCATTGGCTGCAGTTGCCATTTCAACTGCCTAGGTTTTTCACGTCTTCTGATTTATATGAGCAATATCACACTCGTAGACGTGAGATATGGCTGTATATCGTCACGGCTGTGATTCGGCCGTAGGTAATCACAGCCGTGGCGATATACAGCCATATCTCACGTCTACGAGTGTGATATTGCGTTTACACAACAGTTCAATTGGCACAAGTGTGTAAATAATTTAGAAACAACAACGGAGTATCTTTAACCCTCTGGGGTCCGAGGTCATTTCGGGGCCCTTGAGATGTTTTGACATGCCCTGATATTTGTGCTTATTTCAGCTACTTAAAACATACTATTGACCAACATGTAATTTTTTTTTGTATTCAGCACAAACTGTGCTACAATAATATGTGACCAAGATGGATGTACATGTTTGCATTTTTTAGAAAAAAAAAATTATGCGTGGTTAGTAAGTTTTGGGGGAAAAAATGTAGCTGAAATAAGGCCTTAAAACCCACACTAAATAGTCCTGAACAAGACTTTAGAGTAAACAGTCTTGTAGGCTAGAATATTTACTTCAAAATTATGTGAAAATCATTCTGCTTACTCATTCACAGAAAACAATATATTGATTTAAAATTTTCAAGACATGTTTTGTGATCGAGGGTCTATATGTGAGGGAGTGGCAATGGCCATGAATATTAAGTGAGTCTCACCTGAGAGACAAAGGGCCCTCCCATAATGGCCTCTAATGGCCCATCAGTGTGACTGTGACTTTGAGGCAGGTAAGAGAGAATGTGAGGTTTTTTAAATTATTTGTATTTTATTTACAACACAGTATAATCAAAACATACATAATGAAGGTCAAAGACACATTATTGTGCACACTGATCTAACCACAGAGATGTGAACAGACTTTGAGTCATTCCTGCAACAGATTCTGTTCAACAAGTGAAACAAGTAAAGCATACCTTATATTTACGTGTGTTATTTAACTGTTTCTACTTCTTTCCATGGATTCAAGAAGAAAAAAACATAATCAGTAGAAAAGGAGCTTGTTTTAACATAGAATATCAGTGTAGTTGAACATCTGATGTTGGTGCAGCGCTCTCAGAGGAAAACAGTTTGAAGAGACATCAGGATACATCTGGTGCTGGTATCTGATTCAATAAAATACAAACAAAAAAAACATTTGTGAGCATGTTAATATCAGGAACATCTGTATATATATCATAAATATCATATATATCACTATCATAAAAAAGAGAAAGAAATCTTATATCTGAGAAACTAATTATTATTGTTTAGCACATTATTAAAATCTATTTCTGAACAGAGTAGGCTATTAATAATAAACATGTACTAAACATACGTAGACTCGTAGCATTTATCATCTTACGGTGTACATTCATATTACTTTTATTGTTTTATATAGAGCATGAAAACATCATCGCGTCATAAGAAATTTAAATACAATGAATTGCCCCTCATATTAAAAATGTTTTACACGATTTCAAACATTGTAGTCAGGAATTATAGTTTGGGAAAAACCCAACTATGATTTTGTAGTCATACAGTCTAGTATGTATGATTTTTTAGTAGCCTGTGATATGATTCTGTAGCCGCAGACTCAAGCATGCTTTGTACAATAAAAGGATGTGCTTTGTACTATAAAAATGATATTTTATATCTGAGAAACTAATTATTATTGTTTAGCATGCTATTAAAATCTATTTGTGAACAGAGTATTAATAATACACATGGTCTAAACATTCTTAGATGCGTAGCATTCATCATGTTGTCGTTTGGGAAAAACCCAGCTAACTCTTAGTAAATCTGTTCAAGTTTATGTCACAATAAAACGTTAACTAATGCAAAAAAGAAACATTACTTACTCATCTCCTCTTCTGAATGAAATCGTGTTCTTCTTTCGAGGGAAATCCTGCTTTTACTCGGCGCGTCTTCCACAAACGAACAGTAGCCGCAATGCATCTCCTCACTCTTTGTTTGTTTTGGGCGTTTGCATGTGCGCACGTCCCACGTGGCTATTTACATATGAACTGCGCGAGCCGCGGGATCACATTAGAGATAATGAGTCAGACGGGACAGACTGAACATCATGTTGGTTTCATACGGATTACTTCATCACATAATGTTTGTTTTCGATAAGACTTGTTTCATTTCAAAGTAGACACTTCAAGCTTTCTATAGATATATTTCTCATGTCTCTGTGTTGAGTATTTGCTGAGTTACAGTTCATTTTAGTGACGCGTTTCTAAAAACAGTTCGCGGAGACGGAGAAGACAGAGAGCACACCCTGTTTGTTTTCTTTATTCTTCAAAAGCACAAAGTTTGGTTGTTGTTATGAGTGTATACAAATAAAAGTAGACCCCTTACAGATTCGAATGGTGTATTGCTCTTATCTGTACGATCAAAAATGGCAGAGTAATTCAAGCTCATTTCGGCCTTATCAGGAAAATCTGCCTCAAAACGCGTATCCGCGTTTGTCGACCCCAGAGGGTTAAAAGCCCTCTTTTGTGCAGAACTACTTTCTTCCACCACGGATTTAAATCTAAAGTTGACAGTTTAACAGCTGAGTCTCCGTTACTAATCCCAAAACATTACTTTAGAGCTAGTAACGAAGGAACTTTGAGTTGCTTCATTGAAAGCTTTGTATTACTGTAGTAAAATCTTGCTGTATTATGTAAAATAAGCATTGAGAGAGGTGGACTGAGCGACTGTGTTTACCTGCATCTGATACAGGCATCTCATTCTCCTAACGTTACGTAAGGGATGATCAACGGCTAGCTGTGCATTAAAAAATCTGAATGCACAACGTGGAGGTGAAGAACCAGCTTCCGCTAAATATTCACATATTAAAGATGTTAATAATATTTGCGCTGCAATATTTGACCGGAACGATAAAAATGATGGTTATTTTCAACTGTATTACTATTCAACTTTAACTGTATGTTACTATGGTTCCCAATGTTTATAGGAAGCACTTTTGGGCGCTTCGTGGAAAAAATCCCATTCAAATAGGTTGCCATTGTACGCATAGTCGGTGCAATGGATTGTATGCCAGAAATGGCGTACGTTTGACATTTAAATAGTATGCAAACGGGCATTTTCACCTTACTCCCGGATCCGCAGACCCTACCATGCTGTCCCCGGAATAGGGTGGCTTTGGACACCTGTAGGTGTGCCCTTGTGCTGTCTGACCACTCCCCCCCCCCCACAACCAGGTCCCTGGGCCTCCTAAGTGTCCATTGGATGCTTATTCTGTGATGTAATCAGTGAGTAGTGCCCGAAACCCTACTAAAAATCCTATTTCCCTACTAGTGAATGGTGATGGGGTCAGCTATCAATCCTACCTGTCTACCATTTGTCCATTTGCCTATCTAACAGAGCGGGGTGACCAATCCTGCTTACATACTAGATGTCCATTGGCCTACTAAATTGCTGTTTTGAGGCTAATTCCCTACTAGACGTCCCATTTACCCACTAATTGGATGTAGTGGTCAGCTTGGGTGAGTGACCAGTCCCGCTTACCTACTATTTGTCCACTTCCCTACTAAAATTGCTGATAGCACCTCTAAGGGTCCAGCTTGGATGTATTCTACCTTGAGGATGGCGGCAGGCCCACTAGGTGTCCGCAGGGTTGATATTTGTCCATATCAGGACAGCTTTATTTTTTTGCTTGTTTTGGCCTGAAAACGTCACGGGGCACATGCCTGCGACCCATTGAGCCTCGCCAGTGCCCATTTGGCTGGTTTGTGAAGTACGACAAAAGACCCTCCGATCGACCTGCGCTCTCTGTGCCGCACTCCGGGGTGGCCCCCTGGCTCCCCTGTTGAATTTGGACCCGCTCACACACTTCTAAGGAAATCCCATTCTCAACCTATTCGAATGCGTTTGCCATAGTATGTTCATGGACACAGCTTAGAAAGCTCCGATTGACCCGAGTACGCCATTTGTGCATCATCACGGTCCCCTACAGCGGGCGGAAAAGTTTGGTGACCCTACCACCTCGTTTAGGGGTCAAAAGGTCAAAAAAGGGACAGCGTGTCCACCAAACTGCTACACGATTAGTTGGAGAGTGGGACGTCTCCCGTTCGGAGACGATAGGTCGTAGGACCTCAAAACTTTGCAGCGTTTACCGTCAGAGGCCCCTGAACTGGCCCCCAAAGTTTGGGTTCCCTAGCTGCTTTCTAAACCTTTTAAGTACGGCTGAGTGTGTGGCTGAAATCGGGCCTGTTTCGGAGTGTCTCCCATTGACTTGAATGGCAGAGAGAGAGATGGATGAAAAATAATGAAAAATACTTTTTGGGGTCCTAGGCCTCAGCCCTCTCGGTACATCACTCAGGGGCCCCTGACGGAGCCCCTTGTGAAATTTGGGGCCCCTGGGACCCTTCTAAAAAAGTCCCACTCTCCTCCTATTTGAATGGGCTTACCATAGTAACTTTGTGGACACGGGTCAGGGGTGTCCGATGTAGCCGAATTCTAAACCTTTGTCTCAAGGGGATGCCCTCGAGCGGGCGGAAAAGTTTGGTGGTCCTACGACCCTGTTTAGGGGTCAAACCGTCAGAAAAGGGACAGGCACATGTCTGTATTTTTCCCTGAATATTTTTGATGATTTTTTTTTTAAGTTCTTCCCAAAAGCTGAGGATTTCGGCCCTGTGATATGTTGTACGTGAGGGCCCCACGATCAAGCATTCGACGCCACCAAGCTCTAGCCCCCATATTATTGGTGTTATTAATTAAACTTTAAATAAAATCCCATTAGCAACCTATTTAATAGCGATTAGATAGTGACTTTATGGACATGGGCGGACCAACCCCAAATTCACACCAACCTCTCATCGCGGGCCCCTCAGGCGGGCGGAACAGTTTCAAGACTATGACCTTGTTTAGGGGTCAAAAGGTCAAAAAAGGGACTTTGTGTCCATTAAACTGCTACAGTGCTCTCACATGTCAGATGTAATATCACTTTTTTTAATAAGATTCAAGTGCATCCAAGGACAACATGATCTCTATTTAACATGATTAGTTTGGAGGCACTTGATGCTTTTTTAAAGAACATTCACAGCTTTTATACCTCGATTTTGTGCATGGCTTCTCGTCCATGGTGAGGCCAATTTCAAAAAATCAAATGTATGCATAAAACTACCCAATAAGCATTCAGCACACCTTAACAAACCCATTCATGTAACTTTCAAGTCATATTAATGTATAATTTGCATGCAAAATGACTTGGGAGTGAAAACAGGAAGTGAGCCCACCTGCAACCTATTTAATGGAGACCGGATAGGGGCTTTATGGACATTCTTTTTTTAAGAATAATAAACATTATTATGACATGAAAATCACATCAATGGGTTCAGTTTAATGTGTTGAGTACAGTAGAGGTGGTTTAATTAAGAACAAACATCCTACACGTGGAATAATACCATATACAGGAAGTGTCCATAAAGCACCTATTCAGTCGCCATATAATTTGACATTCTGCATTACTCCTGTCAGAAGGTCCCGCTTGCAACCTATTATATGGGGACTGGATAGGAGCTTTATGGAACTTCATTTTTTATGCATAATAAGCATTCTTATGACATGCAAATTAGGTAAATGGGTCCAACAGACTGTGTTGAGTACAGTAGAGGTGGCTTAATCAAGAAAAGAACATTCTACACCTAAATAATCCCATTTACATAAAGTGTCCAGAAAGCTACTATTTGGGGCTCATACAATAGGTTACAAGTGGGACATTCTGCATTACTCCTGTCGGAAGGTCCCGCTTGCAACCTATTATATGGGGACTGGATAGGAGCTTTATGGACATTAATTTTTTTATGCATAATAAACATTATTATATGCAAATCAGGCATATGGGTCCAACAGACTGCGTTGAGTACAGTAGAGGTGGTTTAATCATGAAAAACATCCTACACACGAATAATGCAATATACAGGAAGTGTCCATAAAACTCCTATCCAGTCCCCATAGAATAGGTTGTAAGTGGGACACATCCCATTTCCAACCTATTTAATGGGCCATGGATAGTATTTTAATGGACAGGGTCCACTTTCTAGTCTATCTGAATGGAAGTCTACTCATGTAGACTAGAAAGTGGACCGGGGAGGCGGGCAGTCCGCTTTCTAGTCTGCTTGAATGGAAGTACAGTCATGTAGACTAGAAAGTGGACCGGGGAGGCGGGCAGTCCGCTTTCTAGTCTGCTTGAATTGAAGTGCAGTCATGTAGACTAGAAAGTGGACCAGAAAAGTCTATAAATGCACCTTGGCCACAGGACCTCCCTCATTTGACATTTTGTCATTTGCTCGTTGTGTCACACTGACCACTATAATCAACCACAGCGTTGCCCAAGTCAGACATGGGTCCAGTAAACTGCCCCATTTGCTTCCGTGGCTACCAAAAATTGAGTCAGCATTTGCGAGTGACTCATAGCGTGCAGAATGTGCAGGAGAGGAAGCTGCTGTTGTCCTTGCAGTCGGGACGGGTCAACGTTAGGGAGGGCACTTGTCCCTTTGCGGGTTGTGGCAAATCCACGACCCGGATGGACCGCCACCTCCAGGGCCACACCGAGCTGAGCACATCGGCTCGTCGAGAGGCTATGTTGGCCTGTAAACGCAAAAAGATATTGAAAGAGCTGGCCGACCTCCGGGCGTCCAATCCAACCGTACCACTGGCCTCTATGCTCGACCTTCAAGACGAGCTAGAAGACCCCGCACCCATCTTAGAGGAGGAGGAGAGCCAGTGCGACAACCCTGCTTGCAAGCAGGCCCGCAAGAGGTTGGAGCACCAGGTCGCAGACTTGAATCTTCAAGTCGACAGCTTAACTTCAACACTGCAGGATGTCAGTCGGCGGTACCGCCTCCTTCGGAGAAGAAGGATCGTATCTCCTGCCTCCCAGGTTGCTCGGGTGAGCAGAAAGCTCAAGTCTCCGCTGCCCAACTGCCGCCTTTCTAAGTCCGTCATGGTCGCCATCAGACGAGAGATGCGGGCCATGATCAAGGCACTGAGGCAGCGGGTGGTGGTTCACGAGGTGGCGATAAAGGCGGCCAAGGAGGAGCGGCTGATCCCTAAATCGATGCTCCAAAAGTGCCGTTCCTTGGCCAGGGAGGCCATCCCAAAAATTCTTGGTAAGTTTTCACCCAACGGCACACATGCCTCTCCAACTTTCCCTTTCAAAGCGCGCCTTAATGGTTCTCCCTCACTCCACGCAGACCGCCTCAGGACAAAACCTGAAGCGAAAGACCAGTGGAGCTTCTATGGCCACCTCACAGCCTACCTCACCTCCATTTACGGACACCGGGCAGGGGTCTTCCAAAACATGCTAATCGAGGAGGTGGAGGGGGCGAAGAAGAGCTCCACTGAAGACTCCTATGTCATCAACGTAAGTGTTTTTCTCAGGTCTCTTGTTGAAATTTCCACAAGCGGTTACGCGATTTTTTTTTGACCGTTTCCACAGATCTCATCGCACAAGACCAACCAGCAGTTCGGGGCTGCGCAGATTGCGCTTAAGAAGGAGGAGTATGACTGGTTCCGGCAGTTCCTGGCACTGAGGTCCGGGCTGTTGGGTGGGACGGCAGCAAAGATGTTTTTACATCCAAGCCCAGCCCCTGTAAGAACTTAAATGCCTATTTCCAAGAGGCTTGGAAATCGATGGGGTTGCCCGGGTTTCCAACATTTACTGACATCCGCACTGCTATCGCCACCCATGTAAGTTCTGATGCATATTGTATGTGTGTGTGTGTCTTTGTGTATGTCTACACTCCTCTAAGTCATTGGCTACGCTTTCTTCTCTCTGTCCAGGCCAAGAACAGCCACAAGCCGGAAGAACGATACAAAATCTCACAGTTCATGTGTCACGACACATCCACTGCTGACAGATTTTATGCAGTTAACCTCAACCCGACGCAGGCGTTGGAACATCGCCTGCTTTTCGAGCAAGCCCTCGAGGGACCTGAATCCTCCCCTGTCAAGGGGGAGGCTGTCCCAAAACCCACCAAACGCAAGCGGGCCGCCGCCACTGCCACCAAAGCCAGAAAGAAACCTGTCAAGGCTCCCAGCCCATCATCTTCCTCAGCCAGCAAAACCAGCCAGGTAAGTCAATCTCTTTCTGGTCTGCTTTAACAGTTTTGAAAGTTCAGACAAATTGCCGATTACCTTCTAATTCTTTCTAGGAGGGCACAGATATTTGTATAATGGCATAGGTTGCAAGTGGGATCTCCAGATCTCAGCATTGGAAAGCTCTAGAGTCTTTAAATCTCCTCAAGGCATAGATGTGCACATGAGTGCAGGTTTCGATTAAGATAGGAGCACAAGTCCTGTCTCTCTGGACCTTTCCAGAGCTGAGATCTGGACATCCCACCTGCAGCCTTTTCCATTATACAAAATAGGAGGTTGGTGGACAGTGGAATTTTGGCACCAAATTTGGTTCTACACACTCAGCGAGGCCTGCTGAGTGCTGATAAATAGGTTTTATTAAAATATTTAATCCTGAAAGGTCTTAAAAGTTTGGTGGCACTACAACATGTCTGTATTTTTCCCTGAATATTTTTGATGATTTTTTTTTTAAGTTCTTCCCAAAAGCTGAGGATTTCGGCCCTGTGATATGTTGTACGTGAGGGCCCCACGATCAAGCATTAGACGCCACCAAGCTCTAGCCCCCATATTATTAGTGTTATTAACTAAACTGTAAATAAAACATGATTGGTTTGGAGGCAATTTATGCTTTTTTAAAGAACATTCACAGCTTTTATACCTCGATTTTGTGCATGGCTTCTCGTCCATGGTGAGGCAAATTTCAAATAATCAAATGTATGCATAAAACTACCCAATAAGCATTCAGCACACCTTAACAAACCCATTCATGTAACTGTCAAGTCATATTAATGTATAATTTGCATGCAAAATGACTTGGGAGTGAAAACAGGAAGTGAGCCCACCTGCAACCTATTTAATCTTCTATACTGGGCCTGTGGACACATGTTAACAAAGTGTATTTTTCATAAGCATGAGCGATATGCTTGATGAAACCACCGTTACTGTACACAGGACACTCAACTGAACCCATTCATGTCAGTTTCATGTTATAATACTGTATAATTTGCATAAAAACTGAATATACATGGAACCACTTTAAATGACCCATTTGGGATGCATCCCAATTCCAACCTATATAATGGGCCTGAGATAGGTGTTTTATGGATACAAGGGTGTTTAATGCACATTATCCATTATTATGACATGCAAATGAGATAAATGAGTACTGTAGACTCTGCTGAAACAGTAAAGGTGGTTTGTTCAAAAATAAACTATCTTGATGAAACATGCATATCAGCACTCAGCAGGCGCCCCTGAGTGTGTAGGACCAAGTTTGGTGCCAAAATTCCACTGTCCACCAACCTCCTATTTTGTATAATGGCATAAGTTGCAAGTGGGATCTCCAGATCTCAACACTGGAAAGCTCTAGAGTCTTGAAACCTGCACTCCTATGCACATCTATGCCTCCCCTTTCAGAATCTGGAGTTTCAGGGAAATTTATGGAACTTTTTTTCTGACCCCAAAAAGCCGACAATTCAAGTTTATCCAAATGACTTGAAATTCAAACTGCTGATAGAAGTGACTTAGACTAAGACAGGAGCGCAAGTCCTGGCGCTCTGGACCTTTCCAGAGCTGAGATCTTGACATCCCACTTGCATCCTATTTCCAACCTATATAATGGGACTCAAATAGGTGTTTTTTGGACACCGTGGTTTTAGGCTCTCTCCTCTACTATCTAAACTATCTTGACAAAACCGGTATATCAGCATCCATAAGAACCTCCAGAGTCAGCAGCACCAAGTTTCATTCCAAAATTAATTTGCATGTCAAACCTTCCTATTTTAGGCCCAACAAATAGGTTGGAATGGGATCTAGATTGGTAGACAATTATTCATTTACATTGTTACAACAATCCCATTAAATTAATTGCAAATGGGATATGTGTCCACTTGCAAGTTATTGAATGGGATCGGTTTAGCAGATTGGAGGACATTTATCCCACTAACCTATTATTGTGCTCTTATTCAATAGGTTGCAAATCCCACTTGCAGTATTGTAGTAGGTAAGTGGTAAAAATAGTAGGTTCGTGGGATGGGGGCGTGGCCATGTAGTGGTCAGCAGTGGTCAGCCTGCTTATCTGGATAGGAAATGGACAAAAGGCAGGTAAGCGTTTTAGAACCATTACCTCTACCACAAAAGACTGCTTTATAAATAATCTTCCTGACTTATCTCAGTTCCTCAGTATATCCAATAGCTCAAAACAACTTGATGATGTAACAGGAACTATGGACTTTCTCTTTTCTAGCACTTTAGATGCGGTTGATCCTTTACGCTTAAGGAAGATTAAGGATAAGAGTCCAACACTCTATAATGAGCACACTCGCGCCCTAAAGAGAGCAACCCGGAAAATGGAGCGCAGCTGGAGGAAAACTAAATTAGAGGTATTTCGTTTAGCTTGGCGGGAAAGTACCCTATCCTACAGAAAAGCATTAAAAACTGCTAGATCTGATTACTTTTCGTCTCTTCTAGAAGTAAACAAACATAACCCTCAGAATTTATTCAATACAGTGACTAAATTAACGAAAAATAAAGCATCAACAGGTGTTGGCATTTCCCAAGAGCATAGCAGTAATGACTTTATGAACTATTTTACTTTCAAGATTGATACTATCAGAGATAAAATTGTATCCTTGCAGCCGTCAGCTACAGTATCGCATCAGATAGCACACTATAGATCCCCTGAGGAACAATTCCATTCATTCTCTACTGTAGGAGAGGAAGAATTGTATAAACTTGTTAAATCATCTAAACCAACAACATGTATGTTAGACCCAATTCCATCTAAACTACTAAAAGAGCTGCTTCCAGAAGTCATAGATCCTCTTTTGGCTATTATTAATTCATCATTGTCATTAGGATATGTCCCCAAAACCTTCAAATTGGCTGTTATTAAGCCTCTCATTAAAAAAACCACAACTTGACCCCAAAGATCTAGTTAATTACAGACCAATCTCAAATCTCCCTTTTCTGTCAAAGATACTAGAAAAGGTAGTGTCCTCACAATTATATTCCTTCCTAGAGAAAAATGATATCTGTGAGGAATTCCAGTCAGGATTTAGATTGTATCATAGTACTGAGACTGCTCTCATTAGAGTTACAAATGACCTGCTTCTATCATCTGACCGTGGTTGTATCTCTTTATTAGTTCTACTGGATCTTAGCGCTGCGTTCGACACTATCGACCACAACATTCTTTTGAATAGACTACAAAACTTTGTTGGCATTAGTGGAAGTGCCTTAGCATGGTTCAAATCATACTTATCTGACTGCCATCAGTTCGTAGCAGTGAATGAAGAGGTATCATATCGATCACAAGTGCAGTATGGAGTACCTCAAGGCTCAGTACTAGGGCCGTTACTTTTCACGCTTTACATGTTACCCTTGGGAGATATTATCAGGAGACATGGTGTTAGCTTTCACTGTTATGCTGATGATACTCAGCTCTATATTTCTTTGCGGCCCGGTGAAACATCAAATTGAGAAACTAACGGAATGCATAGTCGATATAAAAAACTGGATGACGAGTAATTTTTTACTGCTAAATTCTGAAAAAAACAGGTGTTAATTATCGGACCTAAAAACCCCACATGTAACAACCTAGAACATTATCTAACACTTGATGGCTGCTCTGTCAATTCTTCTTCATCAGTCAGGAACCTAGGTGTACTGTTCGATAGCAATCTTTCATTTGAAAGCCATGTCTCTAGCATTTGTAAAACTGCGTTTTTTTTAATCTCAAAAACATATCTAAATTGCGACCTATGCTCTCAACGTCAAATGCAGAAATGTTAGTTCATGCGTTTATGACCTCAAGGTTAGACTATTGTAATGCTTTATTGGGTGGTTGTTCTGCACGCTTGATCAGCAAACTACAGTTGGTCCAAAATGCAGCAGCTAGAGTCCTTACTAGATCCAGGAAATATGACCATATTAGCCCGGTTCTGTCAACACTGCACTGGCTCCCAATCAAACATTGGATAGATTTTAAAATCTTGTTAATTACTTATAAAGCCCTAAATGGTTTAGCTCCTCAGTACTTGAGCGAGCTCTTATCGCATTATAGTCCTCCACGTCCGCTGCGTTCTCAAAACTCTGGCCGTTTGATAATACCTAGAATATCAAAATCGACTGCGGGCAGCAGATCCTTTTCCTATTTAGCACCCAAACTCTGGAACAATCTACCTAACACTGTTCGGGAGGCAGACACACTCTGTCAGTTTAAATCTAGATTAAAGACCCATCTCTTTATCCTGGCGTACACATAACACACTAATACGCTTCTATTATTCAAATCCGTTAAAGGATTGTTAGGCTGCATTAGTTAGATCAACTGGAACCGGGAACACTCCCCATAACACAAGATGTACTCGTTACATCGTAAGTAGAATGGCATCTACGCTAATATTTGTCTGTTTCTTTCCTATGATCAGATGGTGGATCAGCACCAAGAGATGATGTTAATCATCTAAATGTCTGCAGCCCTGATCATCAGCGGAGACCAGGACACCCAGATGACCCCCAGAGACCTCGATTAAAATACAATAATACTAAAAAATATAATAAAATACCTAACTACATAATACTACTATTGTTAGAACTTGAAACTTTTGAACTGTGGGTTTCGTCTGGTCAGAGGAGAACTGGCCCCCCGACTGAGCCTGGTTTCTCCCAAGATTTTTTTTCTCCATTCTGTCACAGAGGGAGTTTTGGTTCCTTGCCGCTGTCGCCTCTGGGTTGCTCAGTTGGGGACACCTAATTTCTAGCGATTATCGCCGATTTGATTGCACAGATACTATTTAAACTAAACTAAGCTAGACAATATTATCTCTGAATTCAATAATGAAATGCCTTTAACTGAAAATTGAGTGTTTAATCTTATCATTATATATTACTGACACTCTGTCCTCCAATTTGATACTGTTAAGTGCTTTGACACAATCTGTATTGGTAAAAGCGTTATATAAATAAAGGTGACTTGACTTGACTTGTAAGTAAAAATATCTTCCGTTTAGAAAAGCATTTATTTTTCAAAGTGAACTGCCGCTGAACCGCTTGAGATCCTGTCTCTGAAAACGTTGAAGCAAATTTTCAAATAGACATTATCTTTATTAACAAACCGCATATTTTAAGTCCAAGCAAGCACATTCTCGCCAAAAAAGTCCTTAAAAGTGCATTCCGTGACACAAAACAGTATTATTTTTAAATTATAGTGGATTTGGGTGTCCGCCATGACATTAGACCAGATAGACAAAACATAGACCCTGCTAGAACAAGCGGAGTGATACAAAATTGTGAAAGGGCGTTCCTGTAGCGATACCAGTACAATATCTCATGGCTCTCAACCAATCAGATTTGAGAACCAGAACAAACTGTTGTATAATATAAAATAAATATTATAACAAATTTAGTACTTTATCGCACTGAAGTATAGCAAGTGCAGGAAGTCACAAAGTCACTTGTCATTTAAAGAAATAAATAAAGGATAGACAACAGCCTATAATGCTGAATTATTTAAATATCTAAATACAAAATAAATAAGTTGGTATAACAATAATGCATTAAATATTTTGAAATATTTAGATTTAATTTAATAACTACATTGTTTAAATTTTATCCAACACAGACTTGCTGCTGTAGTTTTGTTAGTCTGAGCACAGCTCAGCTCGTCAGATGATTCATCCGTTGCCACTGTCAATCGCAGCATAATTTTGTATGTAATATTAATTATCTTGTTTGGATGCGGGGGGTGGATTGGGGGGGCTAATAGGGATTTCGCCTAGGGCGTCAAAATGGCTAGAAACGGCCCTGTGAACAGTCATATGTTATTTCATATTTAGTTGAAATATCAAGTAATACACAGGACACTTTCTATGAATGGTACAAACGAGTCTAAAACTGAAATTTTTTTTCTCTCTTTTTTTATTTTCAACAAATGGTCAATGAAAGGAGGTGTGAGAAAAATCTTGAATTCTGATTCCAGATTTCCTGAATTTGATTTATGTCTAAATCTGCTTCAAATTGTTGTGAACTTTTATCTTCTACGAAGCAGAGACCAGGAGACGTTGGGATATCTTTCATACAGAAGTTCCTCTTTATTGAGAACTCGCTGCGTCGCTGTAGTCATCCAAGTCTAAACTAAAAGCAGTGATACATTGTAGTTTTAAATACATTTAGGGGCAGTGCTTAGGAGTGAAAACAAAGCACCTGGGTGACGACCTTTAAGCATGCAAATGAGGTATTCAGGTATAGAATCCTGCCCCATTTAACCACTCCTAATCTAATCAGCCTAACTGCCCAAAGATTGGGGCAGGGGCATCAAGAGCAATTACAAACAAAAGGCAAGAGTCTCCGTCGTCTGGCTCATTAGACTTACAATAAGAGAACAGGAACTGGCAGGGACCTCTTGAATCGTTCATCTGGTGTCATCATCTTCACCATAAATGCTAAATACAATGTATATAACTTCTTCAGTTTGTACACTATTACATTGGAATCTAAATTAAACATTTAAATAAATTTGTAATCCCACAATTCCCCCTTTGAGAGTTCTAATAACTCTCACAAAATACAAATTTAGACACTTAAAAGTTCATTCTTGTAACATGTAATCGTTACAGGCACATAGCACTTGTTCTGTGTTGATTGTCTGTAGGGACGAACTGCATGCTGACACAGAAACAAACATGCAGCTCCGTGAAGTTCTTAATAGTCTTTTCTGGTTGGAACTGTCATTTCTCGTGATGGGCGTGAGTCATTTGTTGCATGAAACACTTGATACTAACAGGTTTCGAACCATGAAGAATTATCTTCAGCCATCAGGTGTAATTTTGCTGAAAGATCAAGAATGTCTTGATCATGTTGCTGGATGACTGAAGTTCTCGTATGTGATTCTCTGCGTTGTGTATTTTTTCTTTGTTCTGTCTTCCGTGACAGTTGGCTCGGCAGTGGGTCTCGTTGTCTTTTAGAGGTTGTGGCTTCATACGCAGGTGAGGAGTTCGGTGCGCATGGGTCTTGGAACAGCCATCAAGTGGTATCTGCACAGAGGAAGAAAGAAAACAAAAGACAGCAGTATTTGTTCTAAAGACTACAAACATTAGGGTTGTATCCTCTGTTCAATCTCGTCTGCTATTGTTGTTCCTTCTTTCCCTATTTCTTAATTCCTGTGACACCTAAAGAACAGTGAGGTGAGGGTGGACTAGTGGATGGGGAAGGCCTATGAGGGTGTGTTCACCACAGGGTTGGCCCCCGAAGCCTGTTGCATCCGGTTCTTCCCTGCGGCTCCTCACTGGTCCATGTGTCCTAACCTATCCCTGTAGGTGGAGGAACAACTTTACAGTGTGACACATGAGTCCAAGTTTTCCTTCCCTGACACAATACTGCAGCTGCTGTAATCAACATCACTTGATGTGGTCCGTACCACTTAGGCTCTAATGGCTTGTTTCTGAACGACTTTATCATGACCCATTAACCTGGGATGATAGTGTGTCCACCTTCTAGTGGAGTCTGCCAACACGACTCAACTCTCTCTCTGGCACTCTGTACTGCCTTTGTGAGGTTTTCACAGTAAGCGATCAGGGCATCTGAAGCAATGTGAACATCAGCATTTCTAAGATCAATCACACCTGGCATCTGCATAGGACGCCCAGTAATAATCTCATGAGGGCTCAGTCCTACTGATCTGTTAGGTGACGCTCTCATACTACACAGTACTGCGGGCAGTGCTTCAACCCATGGTACTCCTTCCTGATGCATTTTGCTTAGCCTGGTTTTGATTGTTCTGTTTGATCGTTCAACCTGTCCTGATGCTTGTGGCCTATAGGGACAGTGAAGGTTCCACTTAATCTTCAACATTCTAGACACTTCCTTGACTACCTGTCCTGTGAAGTGGGTACCTTGATCTGAGTCAATGCAATCTGGTAATCCCCATCTAGGAATGAAATCAGTAACAAGACATTTAGCAGTATGTGCAGCTGTAGCACGCCCTGTTGGATAAGCTTCTACCCATCTTGAGAATTTGTCTATTACTACCAAAACGTCAGTTTTTCCTTTACAAGGGGGCAATGATATGTAATCAACTTGCAGGTGACGAAATGGCCCTGGTGGAGCTGGGGTATGTGCTGCTGGTGTGGTGGCTGCTGGTACCTCATTATTTTTCTGACATGTTACACATCTCTTGACTGTTTCAGTGGCTATGTTTCTGAATTTTGGATTCCACCATTGATTTGAGAACCTGTGATTCATCGTTGCTGGACCACTGTGACCCAAATTGTGTATTTGTTGAGCCAAATATGGCAACAGTGATTCGGGAGCAACATACTTTCCCCCTTTGGTCCAGCAGCCGGATGAATCCACAGTGGCTCCTTTTTCTAACCATGTCCATGCTTCATATAGAGGAACGTCTTTATACAGATCAATGATTGATTCCGGAGGTAGAATTGTCTTCTGTGCTGTACTACCTGAACACACTTGTACAGTTGCATAGAAACAAGCCTGTTTAGCCGCTACATCAGCAAGAGCATTACCTTTAGCTTCCGTAGTATTAGTTGTGAGGTGTGCTTTCACTTTGATCACCGCTAATTTCTTTGGGAGTTTCATGGCAAACATTAAATCTTTCACTAATCCAGCATGCTTAATGGGGGATCCAGCAGAAGTTAGAAATTACATTACATTCTGACCTAACACCATTCCTGATGAAGCCTGAAGCGCTAGATGAACTGCCTGTACTGCTCTGAGGCATGGGCCCATACCTTGAGCGACTGTGTCAAGTTTACCAGAATAGTAATGAATTGGGCGTAAGCTGCCCCCATGATCTTGCATTAGACATGCAGTCATAAAGCCTAAGTGTTCATGGACATAAAGCACAAAGGGTCTATCTGATTGGGCAATTCCTAATGCTGGTGCTTGACATAGTGCTCTCTTCAAATCATTAAAAGCTTTGAGATGAATTTCTTCCATACAAACAGTATCTGAATCTTTACCATGGCCTTTCAACAAATCATAGAGAGGCTGCGCAATCGAGGCATAGTCTTCAATCCAAGGTCTACAGTAACCTGCTGTTCCTAAAATGAGCGGAGTGTTTTAATGGTAGTAGGCGGAGGTATGGCTTTGACTGAAGCCGCCGATCCTGTGTAATGGATCTATTTCCTGCACCAATTGTTTGACCCAGAAATGTGACTTGCTTTTTAGCAATTTGAGCTTTGTGAAAGCTGCATTTGTGTCCTTTTATGCAAATAGTCCAACAATGCTGTCAATTCAATTTGATGTACCTCGTGGTCTGTTGAGGCAAGCATAATATCATCGACATATTGAATCATAGTGGACTGTTTGACTGGACATTCTGGGTCACACAAATCACGTCTGACAGCCTGATGATATATAGTTGGGGAGTTTTGCAATCCCTGTGGCAATCGTGTCCACTGGTATTGTTCATAGTCAACTGTGAAAGCTAACCATGACTGGCTGTCAGAGTGCAACGGTACAGAAAAGAATCCATTAGACATATCAATTACTGAAAAAATCTTACAATCTAATGGTAAGCCATTACAAATTGTAGATGGATCTGCCACTAGGGGGGTGATTTTATCAATATGTTTATTGGCTACTCTGTAGTCTATTGTAAGTCTCCATGTCCCATTTGATTTCTTGATGGGCCATATGGGTGAATTCCATGGACTGTTGGTTTTAACTAGCACTCCTTGCTTCAGCAACTTTTCTACAATAGGTTTGATTCCCTGTATAGCTTCCTTATTAATCGGATATTGTTTGGTGACCGGAGGTGGATTTCCCGTCAATTTAACTGGTTCTACACCTGTTAACAAACCACAATCATCCTTGTCTTTAGCCCAAATTAGATGATTCTGTAAGAAAGCATACTCAGTAGGGATTGCATTATTGGTAGAAACTTGTGCTGAGGAAATTTTTATGCTAGCGGATTCTGAGGACACGTCTAACGTTAGATGTACTTGTCTCAGAAGATCCATGCCTAAAATTGCACCTGTATTTAATGGAGCACATAGCAATTTTGTAGTCAGAGTTTTTGGGCCAAATTGTACCTCTATGGGCGGGTTTCATACAAAACAGAATCTTCACCTATTACGCCAGTTAAACAAAGTTTGGTTTTCTTGTATGGGATGTTTAAAACTTGTGCCAATTTTGTAGAAATTACTGTACACTCTGCACCTGTATCAATCAAAAAAATCAATCTCTTTCTCTTTTACGCTACCTTTCACAAAAATTCTTTTGTCATTGTGATGGATTACAGGGGAAAGGTAGCTACTCACAGCCCCAACAATTAGTTTTTTTCCTGGTCTTGTTGTGCTCTTACAAGAGCCTGTACGAGCTGTCCTAAAGTTTCAGTGGTCACTGGCGGAACTACTTCAGGGTTGTAGGCAGGCTGAGGAGGAGCAGAATTATGCATAGCATTTCTTTTACTATCTTGCAACTTCTTCCTACACTCTTTCTCCCAATGTCCTAATTTTTCACAGTAGTTGCATTTGCCTTCTCTTTTAGACCATCTCTTGTCTTGTTTTGTTGTGTTAAACGTAGCTGCTGCTACTGTCACTTTTGCCTTGACATCAGCATCTCTTTCCCATGTAGCTAACCTGTCTAGGTTACTTCTGAGAGTTCTGTTAGACCAAGTTAGATCTAAGAATGGTAAAGCTTTTCTGTATTCGGCTACAAGGCCATCTGACCAGATACGAACTAGGGGTCCCTTGTCATCTAGCACACTTTCAGGGTCATCAACAATTCCACTGTAAATTACAGCTGACTGACAAAATCTCTCAGTATATTCACTCACAGTTTCTTCTTTCTTGTGCACACAGGTAGTAATTCTAGACCAATCTATTTTGGGTCCTAAGATATTCTTTAGGATTTTCAAAATACCTTCTCTTAAATCACCTTTACTTGCATGTCGCAGTTCAGAAGTAACAGCAGTTTCAAAACTGTTGAATTCAGATTCAGTTAGAATTTGTGACATCAACTGCGTTACCTCTGTTAAAGACATGTCGTAAAGGCGCATTTTACTGATCAATACTCTTCTAAATTCAGAAAAATGTGTGCGTGCTGAGGGTAAGCTCTGAGACAGTCTCTCTATATCTTTAGGTCCTAGTGTTTTGGCAACAGTTTGTACTTGCACAACAGAAGAGTTGAGGGAACACTTTCAGTTTCCTCAATTCTGAGAGATCTTCTCCGAGCACCACAAACATTGACCGAATTTACAGGCACATCAATTACTGATTGGAGAGCTACATCTCTTTCAAAGAATGCTTGTAAATCAGGGTAAATTTGTATGTAATATTAATTATCTTGTTTGGATGCGGGGTGGATTGGGGGCTAATAGGGATTTCGCCTAGGGCGTCAAAATGGCTAGAAACGCCCTGTGAACAGTCATATGTTATTTCATATTTAGTTGAAATATCAAGTAATACACAGGACACTTTCTATGAATGGTACAAACGAGTCTAAAACTGAAATTTTTTCTCTCTTTTTTATTTTCAACAAATGGTCAATGAAAGGAGGTGTGAGAAAATCTTGAATTCTGATTCCAGATTTCCTGAATTTGATTTATGTCTAAATCTGCTTCAAATTGTTGTGAACTTTTATCTTCTACGAAGCAGAGACCAGGAGACGTTGGGATATCTTTCATACAGAAGTTCCTCTTTATTGAGAACTCGCTGCGCGTCGCTGTAGTCATCCAAGTCTAAACTAAAAGCAGTGATACATTGTAGTTTTAAATACATTTAGGGGGCAGTGCTTAGGAGTGAAAACAAAGCACCTGGGTGACGACCTTTAAGCATGCAAATGAGGTATTCAGGTATAGAATCCTGCCCCATTTAACCACTCCTAATCTAATCAGCCTAACTGCCCAAAGATTGGGGCAGGGGCATCAAGAGCAATTACAAACAAAAGGCAAGAGTCTCCGTCGTCTGGCTCATTAGACTTACAATAAGAGAACAGGAACTGGCAGGGACCTCTTGAATCGTTCATCTGATGTCATCATCTTCACCATAAATGCTAAATACAATGTATATAACTTCTTCAGTTTGTACACTATTACATTGGAATCTAAATTAAACATTTAAATAAATTTGTAATCCCACAAAATTTTTTGAACATTTAGTAAATTAAGTAAAATCTCATTTGTATTTACTTGCAATAAACTTCAGTTTATTTTAAATTGTAGAAGTCAGTTATGGTAAATTTTTACCCTTTTGGTAAAAGGGTTGATGAATGCGGTCAAAACTACTCTGTGTGTGTGTGTGTGTGTGTGTTTGTTCACTACTCACTGCTGTGTGTGTGCACTTGGATTGGGTTATATCAGTGTTTCCCAACCCTGTTCCTGGAGGCACACCAACAGTGCACATTTTGGATGTCTCTCTTATCTGACCAATATATTTCTAGTCCTGGAGTCTCTACTAACGAGCTGATGAGTTGATTCAGGTGTGTTTGATCAGGAAAAGCTGGGAAATGTGTAGTGTTGGTGTGCCTCCAGGAACAGTGTTGGGAAACATTGGGTTATATGCAGAGCACAAATTCATGTACGAGACACACATATCACTTTCACTATGGTTTGTGTAAAAGCTGAGATTTGATTGAGATTCAGTGGGTCAGTGCTAATGCTAAAAATGTTCATTTAAATTGTTTTCATTCATTTTAAAATAAGTATTTGTGTTTTAAAAAGAATAACCGATCAATGTGCTTAATTCATGAAAAGTTCCAGGGACATATAATTGTTTATTAAAATATAATCTAAATTCACTGTACTATTGTATTGCAATTGTCCATGTTCTGGTGTTATATTTGAGTTCACTTTGACATTTCCCTTTAATTTTTTAATGATATACAGAAAATAAAATCCCCCATGAGTGGTTTGGAGAATGGATGGATGAAAATAAAACTTTGTATTATTTTATTTTAGACTTCATGTAACATGTCGAGGAGAGTGAAGGAGAGGAGAAAAATCATCACGTCCAAACTGGAGAAAAGTCATTCAGGAGAGCCAAAAATTCTTACCCTCAGACTGGAAAGAGATTACCAAACAAACAAAGCCTTAAACTTCACATGAGGGTTCATGGTGGAGGGAAGATGCACACATGTGATCAGTGTGGGAAGAGTTTTGCACAAAAATCAAGCCTGAAGACACATATGATAATCCACAGCGGAGAGAAACCACACACGTGTGATCAGTGTGGGAGGAGTTTTACACAAAAATCAGGCCTGAAGACACATATGACAATCCACAGTGGAGAGAAACCGTACTCATGTGATCAGTGTGGGAACAGTTTTACACTTAAAGTAAATCTTAAGTTACACATGAGGATCCACACTGGAGAAAGGCCGTACCCATGTGATCAGTGCGGGAAGAGTTTTACAGATGCGAGCACTCTTAAATCACATCTGCGTTCGCATTCTGGAGAAAGACCATTTTACTGTGACCAGTGCGGGAAAACGTTTACATCAGCTTCAATCCTAAGGGTTCACCTGAAAATTCATACAAAAGAAAAGCCTCATGTGTGTTCTTTGTGTGGAAAGTGTTTTAGTGTGCTGAGTGTCTTAAAAGAACACCAGAAAAGACACAGTGGTGTGAAGGAACATATGTGCTTTGATTGTGGGAAGACCTTTGTTACTGCCGCTGAGCTGAGAAAGCACCAGACAGTTCACACTGGAGAAAAGCCTTACAAGTGTTCACACTGTGACCAGAGATTTCATTGCCCAGGATATGTGAAAACACACGAGAGGATCGTGTGGGAAGAGTTTCACACAAAAAGGAAACCTTAAGATTCACATGAAAATCCACAATAGAGACAAGCCACATGTTTCACACATGTAGCACTCTGAAGTTACATCTGCATTCTCACTGTGGACAAAATCCATTTAACTGTGATCAATACAGTAAAAGAACGAGCATTATACCTGAAGAAACATGTGAAAGTTTGTACGAAGGAGAAGCCTCACTATTGTTTTATGGCTGAGTGTTATGAGAATGTGTTTAAGATTCACTGATCTTGTGTCTTGATTTAACGTCACATGAAAAACTATGTGTGAATGTTTAAAGGGTTACTCCACTTGTTATTAATCACTTACCCCCATGTCGTTCCAAACCCATAAAAGCTTTGTTCGTCTTCAGAACACAATTTAAGATATTTTAGATGAAAACCGGGAGGCTTGTGACCGTCCCATTGACTGCCAAGTAAATTACACTGTCAAGGCACAGAAAAGTATAAAAACATCGTTAAAATAGTCCATCTGCCATCAGTGGTGCAATGAGAACACTTTTTGTACGCAAAGAAAATAAAAATAACGACATTCATTCAACAATTCGTCTCCTCTCTGTCTCTCTGTGTCAGCGCAGTCTCCTCTCTGTCTCTCCCCTGGTGAAAAAAACTATAGAAAGTTTTACTGGTTATAATGGGAATTTTATTGGTTTTAATGGAAACCAGTACATTTAATGGTTTCTAGTGTGTTTTGGGACATATTCCATTATGATTGAATGGTTTTAACAAGCCACCAATAGAAGACAACAAATTACCCGCAGGGACAATTACAGTTTCCATTAAAACCAATACAATTCCCATTACACCCATTATTCTGATTTAGATTTAGATTTTTTTCTTTAATTTCTTTATAATTATCACAGTAATTCAAAAACAGTAACAAAATCACAGTAAACAAAACAGATTTAATATAGATAGATTTTTTTTAAATATAGATAATATAAATAGATTTTTCATTTAATAATGACTCATAAATAAACTTTTTTGCTTATTCTTCAGTTATGTTTTATAATGTGAAGGCATTAAGCTTAGTTTTGGACTAATAAGGACTCTCAATTCAAGATCCAGTTTAACAGGCTTAGACCTTTCCATTGCACAAAAGGTTATTTGCAGCTGTCACGAATCTGGTCTGCACTTCCGTCCATTCACCACCAGAGGTCACTCGCTCACCACATGGACTTTCACACCACACATCACATGGACTCCATTTCCCATCATCCAACACTGATCACAGCTGTCACCAATCACTCATTGCACTAATCACACGCACACCTGATCCCACGCACATACTGATCACACACGCTTTATAAGCCTTGGACTTTCTCTGCCTCTCGGCCGAGTATTGTTTGCGTTTACCGCTCCCCTAGCTGTAGCAACTTTCAGAGCCCTTGTTAGTGTCTTAGTCTTCCCTGTTCTCCCGTGTTTGTTTCTAGTCTGTGTTCCCTGGATTAACCCTTGCCTTGCCGTTTGGACATTGTTTGCACCCCTACTGGACTCTAGCCCGTTTTACTTGGATTACCTCTCCTGTCTTGCCCCTTTGGATACTGTTTGCCGATCATCGACCCATGCTTGTCCTAGTTTACTCTTTGTCTTGCCCATGTTATACCTGTTTGCCACTGTTCGACCCTGCCTGTTATGACCATGTCTTTCTCTAATAAAAGCCTGCGAATGGATCCGCATGTCTCTCGTCTCGTCAGCCCCGTAACAGAATACTCGGCCGCACAAGGATCCAGCGGCTTTTCCAAGGAACCCTGGCCAGGTATGGATCCATTCGACCAGCTGCTCAATCTGCGACAAGGTAGTTAATCTATTGAAGAGTACGTCATTCAATTCTGTGAGCTGGTGTATAGGATTCCTTTTGATGAGGTTGTCTTAAAGGACATTTTCCGTTTTGGATTAAGTGAGCCAATCAAGTCATGTTTACCGGAAGGAAAGTTTAATTGTAGTTTGACTGATTTTTTTGGACTATGCTTTGCTATGTGCTGGCTCTGTTTACTGTGGGTGTCGCGGAAGAGGAACGCGACGGCGTGTCTGTGACTGAAATGGCAGATGTATCAGCGTGCGCTCACGAAATGGCAGTGACACCGAAGCCCGTTCACAAAATGGCGGCCACAACAACACCCCGTCACGTCATTGCTGCAATTCATGAGCCAAGTCAAGTCACAGTCAATCTACATGAATCAAGCCAAGTCACAGCTAATTTTCACAAACTAAGTGAAGTCACAGTTGATGTCAGAGAGTCTAGTCAAGTCAACGTTGATCGTCATGAATCAAGCCAAGTCAACGTTGATCGTCATGAATCAAGCCAAGTCAAAGCTGATCTTCACAAGTCACAGCAGCACGTCTCAGCCGCGCGTCCAGAGTCACAGCAGCACGTCTCAGCCGCGCGTCCAGAGTCACAGCAGCACGTCTCAGCCTTTCACGTCACAGCTGACCGTCCAGAGTCACTTCACGTCTCAGCTGATCTCCTAGAGTCTCGTCACGTCATGAGTCAAGTCACGTCTTAATAAGCCTTGGACTTTCTCTGCCTCACTGCCGAGTATTGTTTGCGTTTACCGCTCCCCTAGCTGTAGCAACTTTCAGAGGCCTTGTTAGTGTCTTAGTCTTCCCTGTTCTCCCGTGTTTGTTTCTAGTCTGTGTTCCCTGGATTAACCCTTGCCTTGCCGTTTGGACATTGTTTGCACCCCTACTGGACTCTAGCCCGTTTTACCTGGATTACCTCTCCTGTCTCGCCCCTTTGGATACTGTTCGCCGATCATCGACCCACGCTTGTCCTAGTTTACTCTTTGTCTTGCCCATGTTATACCTGTTTGCCACTTTTCGACCCTGCCTGTTATGACCATGTCTTTCTCTAATAAAAGCCTGCAAATGGATCCGCACGTCTCTAGTCTCGTCAGCCCCGTAACAGCAGCACACAAAGGTCCTTTAGACTATAAAACACATCTCCCCCATCTTTATTTGACCCTCTAACTCTAGCACTCTCTATTCATAAAAAAACTTGTCCCTTTTAAATGTGCACTCTATTCATTTACTGCTTGTTTTCTTTAGAAAAGTTTTTTTTTTTTTTTTTTGTTTGGTATTCTGTCTGTTTTCTTTTTATTTATTATATAATTTAAAATTAGCTGTACTGCGTTAAGCTAACAGAGACTTGTTTGTAGGGTTTATACATAAATATAATTTAATTTAGCTCAAAGGGAATCATTTATGATTTTAAAGGGAATTTGAACAGAATCACTGTTTTGCGGCTGGTCACTGAGTCGGCAGCTATTCACTGAACGAGCCGTATAACATTAATTCTGCACTGGATATTAAAATCTAAAATATAGTGAAAACACTATTAATAAGCACAGTAACAAGATCGGCAGATTAAGACATTAACTTGTAAGCACAAAACACAAGATACTTCTCTTTTCAATATAAACCTAAGACAAACTAATCTAACATGAACACACACATTCACACGTTGCAGAGAGAGAGAAAGGATGAGTTTAAGAGAATGTGAAATCCCAAGTTTATAGCAATATGTGCTATTGCATAGACCTGAACAACCATCAATCACTTAATTAACCTTCGCATTGAGTTTCTCAATGAGGCTAAAATTTATATTAAATGCACCAGTTCAGTTAGAATCTGGAGTTTGTACTTGCGTTGCCTTGTGTTACAGGGATTCCCTTCGTCGTTGCAGGAAAGGGGTTTTCCCGAGTTGGTGATTGGCTGGAAGTTCAGTAGTCTTTGAAGTGATGTCTTGGGAAGCCAATGGTTGGGCGTTGGCTGAGGATGGTCTTAGAGTCCGTTGCTGGTTGAAGTTTGAAGCGGGTGCAGTCGGAGCTGGACTTTGCGGCAAACTTAACTTTTGAACACGAGACTCAACGGAAAGAAAAGAAACTAAAGTAAAAGAATAAAATGAGTAATGAGACTAGGTGGTTTTTCTTCTCATCGTGGTGTTAAGTGGCAACTGGCCTGTAGGCCAGAGCACGCTCAAAGAGCGCTAAAACAGCGTCAAAACGCAGTGGTGAGGAGAAGGGACGAAGAGAGAGAGGGGAGATTTGATGGTGTCCTGAGTTCTTAAACTCGGCTTCTGGACACATCCCATCTGGCGTCTTGACCAATTAGATAAGATAATAGCCTATCTAGGGTTGTTCCTTCCATCATAAATCAGCATGTTATCAGTCACATGGTCTGAATTTTACACACTCTTGCAAAGTATAATTTTGGATGTGATTTCTATAACCAGAATATGATACATTTGACAGAATCAGTTGGAAGAAACGTTTCAAGCTAGAAATGTCAAACTCATACATACCAAACACGACTAACCTTAAAGTCATTCAATAGTTATTAGAAAGACATACATAATATGTGCTTAAAACATGATAGTCTAATGTGTGGTTACATACATAATATAGTGTCATGCCTAGCAATGTCCTTTTAGGATGGTTTTATGTGCATATGAAAAAGAAAGTCTCTGTGGAGACCAAAAGACATCTTCTTTGGACAGGAATTTCAGTCTGGTTCTTTGTCTTGTATGTGTGGGGGAGAAGTCAATCTAAAGAAGCTTGTGATTTCTCTTGTGGAACACATGTGATGGCCATCTCTTTGACCTTTAATCTTGACTATTTGTCCCAAATTTGACGATCTCCTTTCGGCATTGTACTTATCAATAAGTGTTCTTTTGTCTTAATGTTGCAAGCTGTTCTGTGAAAGAGGCTTGTTGGTAAGGCTTGCTCAAGGGGTCGGAGATAAAAATCTTTACGACGTTGTCCTGTTTTGTTCTTGGGGGTCTCCTGGAATTTCGGCTCCTCATGTTCCGATGTTCCGATCGAATTTTAGTTTTGTCTGACTCGTTCTGACGCTACATGTTATAGCACTTGTGTATCATTGCTCTTTTGTTGATTTTGATTGCTTCCATTGTCCTCATTTGTAAGTCGCTTTGGATAAAAGCATCTGCTATAAATGACTAAATGTCATATAAAGTCTTAATTTTGAGTTATATAAACAGTGTTGTGGTGTTTATTAATTAATTTAATTTATTAATTAAGAAAAGAACAGTAGTTATTTTTAATATCTATTTTAATGCTGTTTTACATGACTCAAAACTCTGAAAATCCTAAAATTTCACGTCACTTACTAGTAGCTATACAATTATGTAGGCTAATTTACAGAAGTCGTTGCTGATTTAAGTATTAGTTAACAAGAGCAAAGTTTAGCATAAAAAATGCAATAATGCTTTAAAATTAAACAAAAAGGCTGAGTGATACAAAATCTTAAAATATAAAAGTGCCACTTTGTCCCACTAATTTTGCGATTTTAATAGTATTTTAATGAGATTTTAAATTGTTTAAAGTGTTCTAATTGTAGATGTTTATTTAAACGCTGCGTGACTGTGATGTGTTTTAATGTGCGTGAGCGCTGAGTCTCATTCAAACGCAGGAGTTTCCATGGCAACACTGCAAATGATAAATCTCAACACTCCTTCTCTCGCTGCTGTTTTCACCGTTTTGAGGTGAGTTTAGTCCCTATAATGACACAAATAATACATATAACTGTTCCTGACACTTTTTTTACTTTTAATTGACTCGCTTGTGTTGAATATTCACTTCATAGAAATAGTTTACAGTCTTTGAAAAAAGTCTGTTAGCATCTCAACTGTTTTCAGGTGAGGTAAGTTAAGCTAACTCTATAGTTTGAGCTCTTATTTATGAAAGTTTTGACTTTTAATCACATCTTTATGTGTAGATGAGATGTTTTGATAGCTTTGTAAAGGTTTTGCTGTCAGTTTGTCAATGGTTTATTGAACTTATTTTGCCTAAAATATGCGCTGTACTGTTAATCTGTGACGTCACTTACAAAGAGTGCAAATTAAATTAATGTTATTTCAAATGTGTTTTGATCTTTAATGGTAAACAAATATTGGCAATAATTGTTCTGTGGTTTTGGAAGTGATAAAATAACTTATTTACAACAGAAAAGAAGCTCCAAGGTTTCAATATTTCTGAAGGGAGCTGCTGAAAGAAATGCAGGAAACACAGGTGAGCTGAGAAAGTTCATTAAATACATTAAATTAATTTTTAGTGTACATATTAAATACAACATATTAGCTTATATCACCATGCATCTTTTATATTACAGTTATTTTAGGAAGGTTTTGACATCCAAACATGAGGGACACAAACCTATAAACATTAATTCTGTTACTTAGTGTGTGTGTATATATATATATATATATATATATATATATATATATATATATAGAAGAAGAATAGAATAGAAGAAAATATATATTTTCTAAATATATATGTATAATCTATATTAGATTTCATACTAAATAATGTTGGTTCTGTGACAAATTGCAAGTTATGTTTCTAGATTCTTCTATGCTGATGGCCGTGCAGCAGAGTTGGAGTGGACCTCCTGTTAGACAACATCTCTAAGGCGCTATGAACCATGTGACTAGCAAGTAAAACCTCAAACATACACTACTGTTCAAAAGTTAGGTTGGTATGATTTTTATGTTATGTTGAGTTAATTGAAACACAAGTTATCTTTGCCAGTATGGTTCCTTATGTGGGTTCTCGCTCCATAATTATTTGCACATAGGAGAGCTTTAGCATAAACCCCCCGGAACTAGGGCTGGGCGATATATCGAATGTGATGTTCATGCACATCTAGTCAGTAAAGCCGGTTCCGTGATTAACGCTAAATCTCCATCACCTGTTTTAAATAGAGCGCCATTTAATACACAGAGCCGTAGTTCACTGACAAGCTACGCAATATCGCATTCATTATCACAGATGGATCGCCTTCGATAATGATCATGATATTGCGTAGCTTGTCAGCAAACTACGGTTCTGTGTATTAAATGCCGCTCCATTTGAAAACAGGTGATGGAGATTTGCGGCTAATCACAGAACCGTAGTTTGCTGATTAGTTGCGCATGAATATCACGTTCGATATATTGCCCAGCCCTACCTGGAACCATCAGCTTGAGTGAAATATAGGATGATTAAGAACATAAGTAATGTCTTTAATGAAACAGTGGTAACATGTAGACGTTGCAGTTAGATTTACCCAAAACTAATTATATCTCATGTTTAGCCACTACAGAGACATCAGGGCCAGCGGCAAATGTCAGAAGGACTAGCCGTGGTGAGGCTGCTACATGAGCACTGAACGCCCGCTGATCGCCTGGAGCTCACATCTCCGAAATCGGCGAAGTACATGTTCAAATAGGCGCTGTCTTTATAAACAAACAGCAGATTTGAGTTTTAAACAACTACATTCTCGCCTGAAATGCTCTTAAAACTACATTTCATGTACACAATAACAGTAAAATTTTGAAAATTATGCGAATAAATGGTGGTTGAAATACAATGCTGCGTGAACTCAACCAATCAGCATGTTCAGCACCCAAGTCCCACCCCCGAAAGTTCATGACCTTTGAAAAAGCACATCCTCGCAAGCAGGGACTTTCTGAGGGGCAAATTTTTACCCGTAACTTTATTTAGATCCTGGTTCCTGCGGTGGAAACACACAGAGCACCGGCCCAAAGTCCCTAGTTCCTTAGGAAAGGTCCTGTGGTGTAAACGGGCTTTTACATTTCATGCGGTCGTTACTATTTTACCGATGTCTATACTATGTTTCTGGGCCTTGAACATGTCAGTTCTGTTGCTGTCTATGCAGGGTCAGAAAGTTCTCGGATTTTATCAAAAATATGTTAATTTGTGTTCTAAAGATGAAAGAAGGTCTTACAGGTTTGGACCGACATGAGGGTGAGTAATTAATGACAGAATTTTCATTTTTGGGTGAACTATCTATTTAAGGTTAAGGTCTACAAATGATCAAACATAATAGACTTAAATATTTCATATCATAATTTAACAGCAATGCACTTTGTGTGAGAATTTCCTTCTCAAACTCTGCCTCCACTTTACTTATGTATGTGTACTTTAGCATGCTATGTTAATCATACAATCATACTGCAATGTTTGTGGGAGGATTACATTGGATTTGAAATAGACAAAACTCAAAACTAAGCATGTATACAACATTTCACCATGTTTTATTCTCCTTGTAAAAGACATGAATGTTGTAGCTTTAGTCTCCGCAGGTCAACTCAGAGTGTTTAACTTTGTAATTCAAAACAGTACTTCATCCTTCATCATATACTGTATGTTGTGACAATAGGGAGGCGCACAGACTTTGAAAACCCTTGTATTAATGCAGGCAACTTTGTATTTATAAATTAACTTACACTACGTAATGAAAACCATTTGGTAATGGTCTTATGGGTTAAAATTTGATGGTTTGTAATGGTATTTGTAGTGGAAACCATTAAAATTTCTGTGATAGTTTCTATCGTTTTTTTTAATGGAACCATCAGAACCAATACAAAACTGCAATGGAAACCATTATGTGCAAATCATGACCAGTACAAATTTGTAATGGAAACCTATACAAACCAATAAATCCTAATGGAATATGCCCAAAACACACTACGAATTGGAAACCATTTGGTAATGGTCTTATGGGTTAAAATTTGATGGTTTGTAATGGTTTTGTAAGGGAAACCATTAGGAATTCTGTAATGGTTTCTATAGTTTTTTTTTATCAGCAGGGTCTGTGTCAGCGTAGCGCCATTTTGGAGAGCATCCAATGGACGCAAAGTCGTCGCTATTCTCTGTCATCAGTAACGCATGGGATACATATTGTACGTTTATTTACAGAAGTCGTTGCTGATTTAAGTATTAGTTAACAAGAGCAAAGTTTAGCATAAAAATGCAATAATGCTTTAAAATTAAACAAAAAGGTTGAGTGATACAAAATCTTAAAATATAAAAGTGCCACTTTGTCCCACTAATTTTGCGATTTTAATAGTATTTTAATGAGATTTTAAATTGTTTAAAGTGTTCTAATTGTAGATGTTTATTTAAACGCTGCGTGACTGTGATGTGTTTTAATGTGCGTGAGCGCTGAGTCTCATTCAAACGCAGGAGTTTCCATGGCAACACTGCAAATGATAAATCTCAACACTCCTTCTCTCGCTGCTGTTTTCACCGTTTTGAGGTGAGTTTAGTCCCTATAATGACACAAATAATACATATAACTGTTCCTGACACTTTTTACTTTTAATTGACTCGCTTGTGTTGAATATTCACTTCATAGAAATAGTTTACAGTCTTTGAAAAAGTCTGTTAGCATCTCAACTGTTTTCAGGTGAGGTAAGTTAAGCTAACTCTATAGTTTGAGCTCTTATTTATGAAAGTTTTGACTTTTAATCACATCTTTATGTGTAGATGAGATGTTTTGATAGCTTTGTAAAGGTTTTGCTGTCAGTTTGTCAATGGTTTATTGAACTTATTTTGCCTAAAATATGCGCTGTACTGTTAATCTGTGACGTCACTTACAAAGAGTGCAAATTAAATTAATGTTATTTCAAATGTGTTTTGATCTTTAATGGTAAACAAATATTGGCAATAATTGTTCTGTGGTTTTGGAAGTGATAAAATAACTTATTTACAACAGAAAAGAAGCTCCAAGGTTTCAATATTTCTGAAGGAGCTGCTGAAAGAAATGCAGGAAACACAGGTGAGCTGAGAAAGTTCATTAAATACATTAAATTAATTTTTAGTGTACATATTAAATACAACATATTAGCTTATATCACCATGCATCTTTTATATTACAGTTATTTTAGGAAGGTTTTGACATCCAAACATGAGGGACACAAACCTATAAACATTAATTCTGTTACTTAGTGTGTGTGTGTATATATATATATATATATATATATATATATATATATATATAGAAGAAGAATAGAATAGAAGAAAATATATATTTTCTAAATATATATGTATAATCTATATTAGATTTCATACTAAATAATGTTGGTTCTGTGACAAATTGCAAGTTATGTTTCTAGATTCTTCTATGCTGATGGCCGTGCAGCAGAGTTGGAGTGGACCTCCTGTTAGACAACATCTCTAAGGCGCTATGAACCATGTGACTAGCAAGTAAAACCTCAAACATACACTACTGTTCAAAAGTTAGGTTGGTATGATTTTTATGGTTCTGACAGTTATGTTATGTTGAGTTAATTGAAACACAAGTTATCTTTGCCAGTATGGTTCCTTATGTGGGTTCTCGCTCCATAATTATTTGCACATAGGAGAGCTTTAGCATAAACCCCGGAACTAGGGCTGGGCGATATATCGAATGTGATGTTCATGCACATCTAGTCAGTAAAGCCGGTTCCGTGATTAACGCTAAATCTCCATCACCTGTTTTAAATAGAGCGCCATTTAATACACAGAGTCAGAAGTTCACTGACAAGCTACGCAATATCGCATTCATTATCACAGATGGATCGCTTCGATAATGATCATGATATTGCGTGGCTTGTCAGCAAACCACGGTTCTGTGTATTAAATGCCGCCCATTTGAAAACAGGTGATGGAGATTTGCGGCTAATCACAGAACCGTAGTTTGCTGATTAGTTGCGCATGAATATCACGTTCGATATATTGCCCAGCCCTACCTGGAACCATCAGCTTGAGTGAAATATAGGATGATTAAGAACATAAGTAATGTCTTTAATGAAACAGTGGTAACATGTAGACGTTGCAGTTAGATTTACCCAAAACTAATTATATCTCATGTTTAGCCACTACGGAGACATCAGGGCCAGCGGCAAATGTCAGAAGGACTAGCCGTGGTGAGGCTGCTACATGAGCACTGAACGCCCGCTGATCGCCTGGAGCTCACATCTCCGAAATCGGCGAAGTACATGTTCAAATAGGCGCTGTCTTTATAAACAAACAGCAGATTTGAGTTTTAAACAACTACATTCTCGCCTGAAATGCTCTTAAAACTACATTTCATGTACACAATAACAGTAAAATTTTGAAAATTATGCGAATAAATGGTGGTTGAAATACAATGCTGCGTGAACTCAACCAATCAGCATGTTCAGCGCCCAAGTCCCACCCCCGAAAGTTCATGACCTTTGAAAAAGCACATCCTCGCAAGCAGGGACTTTCTGAGGGGCAAATTTTTACCCGTAACTTTATTTAGATCCTGGTTCCTGCGGTGTCATTATGTAGATTACACACATCCAAACTGGACAATACAGGGTGCTGTTTAAAAGCAATAAAAATGCATTTTGTTAAAAATGGCTGTGGCATCCATGTTTCTTGTTCACAGCCACAAGAGGCCATAACTCTGCTATGCTTATTTTTGCTTGAGTTAATCATTGCAGTTTTGTTGGTGATGCCTTCAAGTGCATTTGGGAAACTTGTGATGTTTTGTTTTTTAAAAAGGACGAGCGTTTCAGTTTGTCCCACCCAAACTTCCTTTAATCACATGCTTATGTTCCTCTGAAGAGGTGAGACCAGCATGACACTTTTTAAAAAAGTTTAAATTGTATTATATTCAGAATACACTAATGGCTGTTTTCTCTGTGTATTACAGCACTGGACGAATGTTTAGGTCTTATAATGTCATTAGCACTGCTGGTGTCCTGTAGTTGCGAGTTTAATTTACGGCAGAAAATGTAAACACAGGAAAAAAATGTAAGTTCTTATTCAGTGAGTGATAATTATTCAAACGAGGAAAACTCAGGTTTAAGAGATGCATTATGTTGTAGAAGTTATGTTGTGTAGTTTTCTTTCGAGCCATGTACTAGAGGGCGCAAAAGGTATTTATGTTGTTAAATCGACATAGTGACTGGGCATGAAGAAGGTCAAACAAACATTTGGCCATTGTGATGGACTTAGTAGTTATTTAGGTATTTACTGTTTTGTATTCTGGTTGTGTATGTATTTAATTAAAAAACAATTAAATAAATAAATAATAAAAATTTAGTAGTTAGATTTTAGTAGTTGCTTTTCTTTCTTTCTTTTTTTTTTAAAAATGTCTTTATTGTTACTGTTTGAATTTTTCAACAAAAAGGAGACAATAAATGGATTGGAATATCCAAGTGTATTTTTTAAAGTATGTCTTTTTTCCAAGTAGAAACAACGCGTCAGAAACAAGATTGTAAAATGGACAATCATGCACCTACAAACATTCTGTACACATTGATTTCAGAGAATTGTAAGATAACTGAATTTAACTGCAGTGTGTTACTGATGGTAGCCTTTGTTACTTTGGTCCCAGCTCTCTGCAGGTCATTCACTAGGTCCCCGTGTGGTTCTGGGATTTTTGCTCACAGTTCTTGTGATCATTTTGACCCCACGGGTGAGATCTGCGTGGAGCCCCAGATCGAGGGAGATTACCAGTGGTCTTGTATGTCTTTCATTTTCTAATAATTGCTCCCACAGTTGATTTCTTCACACCAAGCTGCTTACCTATTGCAGATTCAGTCTTCCCAGCTTGGTGCAGGTCTACAATTTTGTTTCTGGTGTCCTTTGACAGCTCTTTGGTCTTGGCCATGGTGGAGTTTGGAGTTGGACTGTTTGAGGTTGTGGACAGGTGTCTTTTATACTGATAACGAGTTCAAACAGATGCCATTAATACAGGTAACGAGTGCAGGACAGAGGAGCCTCTTAAAGAAGAAGTTACAGGTCTGTGAGAGCCAGAAATCTTGCTTGTTTGTAGGTGACCAAATACTTATTTTACCAAGGAATTTACCAATTAATTCTTTAAAAATCCTACAATGTGATTTTCTGGATTTTTTTTCTTCTCATTTTGTCTCTCATAGTCGGGGTATACCTACGATGAAAATTACAGGCCTCTCTCATCTTTTTAAGTGGGAGAACTTGCACAATTGGTGGCTGACTTTTTTGCCCCACTATACCTAATAGAATAAATAATAGAATAGATTGACCTTTATGGCAGCCATTGGTTGTTAAGTTATTCATCTAAATTGTCAAAACAATTTTAAATAGAATAGTTGATTTAATACATTACATTAATGACACTTATATAAAAATAAACAAGAATGATATCAAAAGTTATCATATAACTATATTTTTTGTGCAATGACAAATAAATGAGAAAATGTTCCTTTTTATTTTCTACTCATTGGTTGATGATGCATCAACATCCTTATATCTAATGATGCTACAACTTAAGAGTAAATACTGTTGTTAATAATGGAGCATCTTCCCCTCTGTTGTAAATGGTGAAGCTGTACATTATGGGGAAAAATGTTTTACGATAGTTTAAAATATTGTAACAATATTCTGTTTTTTGTGAACTTATACCCACAAAGGGGCGACGTATCCTGAAAATTAAGTGGTGTTGTGGCGGGGGGATCATGAAATTGTATTATTTGAGTCCTAATAAGATAGCAATACATTATTTTTCTGGTGTTTCTTTATGGTCTTGCCCTTTTTAGAGTTAATTACCTTTAGCGGTTAATGATACGGTCTCCCACACAAAAAGTAGGCAGAAAAATACTATAACCATGGTGATTTGTATTTGTTTTGACACATTTTTAGTGAGTGAGTGAAGTGACATACGGCCAAATATGGTGACCCATACTCAGAATTTGTGCTCTGCATTTAACCCATCCAACATGCACACACACACAGCAGTGAACTCACACACACTCGGAGCAGTGGGCAGCCATTTATGCTGCGGCGCCCGGGGAGCAGTTGGGGGTTTGGTGCCTTGCTCAAGGGCACCTCAGTCATGGTATTGAGGTGGAGAGATCACTGGACATTCACTCCCCCCACCTACAATCCCTGCCGGCCTGAGACTCAAACTCGCAACCTTTGGATTGCAATTCCAACTCTCTAACCATTAGGCCACGACTTCCCCACTTTTATGTCTCATTGTTAGAGATAATAATAAAGTATAGAGTAGTTTTATACACTTTTAGCGTTTCTTGATTCAAATGCTGTTTCTGAACAATTAAATAAGGTGTGAATACAGTGAAATCTCTGCTGATGATCATGTAAAGCTTTTCAGAAGAGCTGATTTCATGCTAATAGTTCCTGTTTTCACCTCATTCATGATGCTGATGTCTTCAAATCACCTGTGAACTGCCACTTAAAGCTCATTCAATTGGTGTAAACAGACTGAAACCAACTGCAGTTCAACTAAGCTGAAATGTTTTTTTGTTGCTTACACATCTGTGTAATTACTTCTGAATCAATTTATTCTTCTGTTTTATTCATATATTTTTATATTTGATTTCTTTATATATGTATTCATCTATTTCTTTGTTAGTTTGTTCTTATGATAGATGAACAAATTAAAAGTTTAAGGTTTATATTAGATTGACTTGCAAATAAATCAAAAACTCATAGAATGTGAACTTTTACTTTTACCTATCCATCTCTGAATATGTGAACACAAAACATTGAATGCTTAAAATGTGTGAAATATTGAAAACATCAATTCATTAACTGATTATTTTGGATTTTAGCAGATCTGCTATTCCTGCCACACAGCTTGAAGCTCCTCCCACAACAACTCACCTTCAATGAAGCTCCTCCCACAACAACTCACCAATAAATGCTGAAATATCCCCATCAGCCTAGAAGTGAAGCAGAGCTGAACACTGAGGACACGAGAGACCCAGAACCCTGCAGAATGGAACATGAAGAGACCGAAGAACAAAGAGGTTGGTGTTTATTTTTGAATCATCATTTATGATTAATGAACATTAAATCATTATATTTGTAGTATGAAAAGTCATGTTATTTCACATTTAGTTAAAATCAGTAATAAACAGGATACTTTTCTGTCTTTTATTTTTTATTTTCAACAAATGGTCAATGAAAGGAGGCGTGAGGAAAAATCTGAAATTTTGATTCCAGATTTCCTAAATTTGATTTACATCTATATCTGCTTCAAAAATTTTGAACATTTTGTAAATTAAGTAAAATCTCATTTATATTTACTTGCAATAAACTTCAGTTTATTTTAAATTATAGAAGTCAGTCATGGTTATTTTTTACCCTTTTGGTAAAAGGGTTGATGAATGCAGTCAAAACTACTCTGTGTGTGTGTGTACATGGACATCAATACTCCGATTTTAATACGATTAAGACAATACTCTGATTAACAGTCTACCATGTAAACAGAGATTTTTGATTACCTTAGTCCGGCTAAAGTCATAATCAAAGTAAACAAAAATCGAATTAAGACGCGGAGTATTCCTATTTTAGTTGCATTATTGAAGTGCAATACAGACATGTAAACACCTTAATCAAACTATTACCGTCCTGTCGCAGTTTGCGACAGGATACACACACGGCAGTGTTCAACCGTTTGACGGCAAATAAAAGAGCTTCAACACTGCCGTCGTCTGTTTGCACGTACAAATAATTAACTGCACTTGAAGCTTTCATAAAATGAAAAATGAAACGCCCAAAACTGTATATGGCATCATCACAAAGACGGACTATATGTTTATACGTGAAATTCTGGAGGAGACATCGGATGCCGTCGCGTGGTGACGTAATGATGTGTGCCATTAATCAATCTATGTACTATAACATGTAAAACGGGAACATTAAAGGATTATTCAAAAGCAACTCGAGTAAACACCATAATCGTAATATTGTCTTATTCAGAATAAGATAAATAATTAGATTACTGATGTCCATGTAAATGTAGTCATTGTTTCCCAGCCCTGTTCCTGGAGACACACCAACAATACACATTTTGGATGTCTCCCTTATATGACCAATATATTTCTAGTCCTGGAGTCTCTACTAACGAGCTGATGAGTTGATTCAGGTGTGTTTGATCAGGAAAAGTTGGGAAATGTGTAGTGTTGGTGTGCCTCCAGGAACAGTGTTGGGAAACATTGGGTTATATGCAGAGCACAAATTCATGTACGAGACACACATATCACTTTCACTATGGTTTGTGTAACTGATCTATGTGCCTAATTCAAGAAAAGTTCCACTGACATATAATTGTTTATTAAAATGTAATCTAAAGTCACTGTACTGCAGTATTGCAATCGTCTATGTTCTGGTGTTATATTTGAGTTCACTTTGACATTTCCCTTTAATTTTTTAATGATATACAGAAAATAAAATCCCCCACGAGTGGTTTGGAGAATGGATGGATGAAAATAAAACTTTTTGTATTATTTTATTTTAGACTTCATGGAACAGATCGAGGAGAGTGAAGAACTGAGTGAAGGAGAAGAGAAAAATCATCACGTCAAAACTGGAGAAAAGTCATTCAGGAGAGCCAAAAATTCTTGCCCTCAGACTGGAAAGAGATTACCAAACAAACAAAGCCTTAAACTTCACATGAGGGTTCATGGTGGAGAGGAGATGCACACATGTGATCAATGTGGAAAGAGTTTTGCACATAAAGGAAGCCTGAAGAAACACATGAGGATCCACAGCGGAGAGAAACCACACATTTGTGATCAGTGCGGGAAGAGTTTCACACGAAAAGATAACCTTAAAGAACACATAAAAATCCACACAGGAGAGAAACTGTACTCATGTGATCAGTGTGGGAAGAGTTTTGCATGTAACGTAAACCTTAAGATACACATGAAAATCCACACTGGAGAGAAACCGCACACGTGTGATCGGTGTGGGATGAGTTTTGCACGAAAATCAAACCTCAAGACACATATGATAATCCACAGCGGAGAGAAACCACACACATGTGATCAGTGTGGGATCAATTTTACACAAAAAGGAAACCTGAAGACACATGAAAATCCACACTGGAGAGAAACCACACATTTGTGATCAGTGTGGAAAGAGTTTTACACAAAAAGGACACCTTAAGTTACACATGAGGATCCACACTGGAGAGAAACTGTACTCATGTGATCAGTGTGGGAAGAGTTTTACACAAAAAGGACACCTTAAGTTACACATGAGGATCCACACTGGAGAAAGGCCGTACTCATGTGATCAGTGCGGGAAGAGTTTTACAGATGCGAGAACTCTTAAATTACATCTGCATTCGCATTCTGGAGAAAGACCATTTTACTGTGACCAGTGCGGGAAAACTTTTACATCAGCTCCAATCCTAAGGGTCCACCTGAAAATTCACACAAAAGAAAAGCCTCATGTGTGTTCTTTGTGTGGAAAGTGTTTTAGTGTGCTGAGTGTCTTAAAAGAACACCAGAAAAGACACAGTGGTGTGAAGGAACATATGTGCTTTGATTGTGGGAAGACCTTTGTTAATGCTGCTGAGCTGAGAAAGCACCAGACAGTTCACACTGGAGAAAAGCCTTACAAGTGTTCACACTGTGACCAGAGATTTCATTTCCCAGGATATGTGAAAACACACGAGAGGATCCACACTGGAGAGAAACCGCACACATGTGATCAGTGTGGGAAGAGTTTCACGCAAAAAGGAAACCTTAAGATTCACATGAAAATCCACAATAGAGACGAGCCACATGTTTCACACACGTACAGCACTCTTAAGTTACATCTGCATTCTCACTGTGGACAAAATACATTTAACTGTGATCAATACAGTAAAATAACGAAGTCAAACTATGTGTGAATGTTTAAATGCCTCTACTTCTCCTGACCAGGTGCTGCTTAAGCCATTCAGGGTACTATTATCTTTAGGGACTTTTGTATCGTCTATTTCATGCTTTGGTTAAGGAGTCACTTTTGAAGTTTAACTGCCAATAAAATACAGTGCATCACAGGCTTAGTTGGACTTCATGACTGCAGCACCAAAACGGCACATTTTCAATCAAGAATCCTGCTGAAGATACACCCGGATCTCTTGGTCTTTGCTTCTGAGTGTCCTACTGTCTTTTAAAATTACACAAGAAAAGACATGATGTGAAAGGTCATATGTGACCCTGGACCACAAAACCAGTCTTAAGTGTCAATTTTTCAAAATTGAGATCTATAAATCATCTGAATGAGCTTTCCATTGATGTATGTTTTGGTAGGATCGGACAATATTTGGCCGAGATACAACTATTTGAAAATCTGGAATCTGAGGGTGCAAAAAAATTAAAATATTGAGAAAATCGCCTTTAAAGTTGTCCAAATGAAGTTCTTAGCAATGCATATTACTAATCAAAAATTAACTTTTAATATATTTAAAGTAGGCAATTTATAAAATATCTTCATGGAACATGATCTTTACTTAATATCCTAATGATTTTTGGCATAAAAGAAAAATCAATAATTTTGACCCATAAAATATAGTTTTGGCTATTGCTACAAATATACCCCAGCGACTTAAGACTGGTTTTGTGGTCCAGGGTCACATATTTTGACTGTGGGAAGAACTAAAGCTGCACTAGAGAGATCACGATGGAGACAAACCTTATAAGCTTTCACACTTTGAAAAGCAGTGGCAGTCTAGACCACAGTAACTCAGCTCTACTGAATGTTTCAAGCTGATTTTGAGACGTAGGCTAACATTTTATTGTGATATGATAATGAGCAGTGAAAACAGCACATTTTCAACATCTATGCTAGGGTTACACGATTATGGACATATTAGAATTGTTGATTATTTCCGTTTGTATTGTAATTGTTGATGTACATTAAAATACTTTGAGGGTGGCAACTGCACATCATTATGTAGATTACACACATCCAAACTGGACAATACAGGGTGCTGTTTAAAAGCAATAAAAATGCATTTTGTTAAAAATGGCTGTGGCATCCATGTTTCTTGTTCACAGCCACAAGAGGCCATAACTCTGCTATGCTTATTTTTGCTTGAGTTAATCATTGCAGTTTTGTTGGTGAAGCCTTCAAGTGCATTTGGGAAACTTGATGTTTTGTTTTTTAAAAAGGACGAGCATTTCAGTTTGTCCCACCCAAACTTCCTTTAATCACATGCTTATGTTCCTCTGAAGAGGTGAGACCAGCATGACACTTTTTAAAAAAAGTTTAAACTGTATTATATTCAGATTACACTAATGACTGTTTTCTCTGTGTATTACAGCACTGGACGAATGTTTAGGTCTTATAATGTCATTAGCACTGCTGGTGTCCTGTAGTTGCGAGTTTCATTTACGGCAGAAAATGTAAACACGGGAAAAATGTAAAAAAGGTACAATAACAATTTAACAAAATAACAATTTTAATCACCATCTTTCTTATTCAGTGAGTGATTATTATTAAAACGGGTAAAACTCAGGTTTAAGAGATGCATTATGTTGTAGGAGCCATTTTCAGTTGTGTAGTTTTCTTTCAAGCCACTAGAGGGTGCAAAAGGTATTTCTGTTGTTGAATCAGCAAAGTGACTGGGCATGAAGAAGCTCAAACAAACTTTTTGGCCATCGTGATGGACTTAGTACTTAAACGCTACTTTAAAATGTATTTGTTTATTGCTGTTTGAATTTTTGAATCAAAAAGGAGACAATAAATGGATTGGAATATCGAAGATTGGAAGATTGTAAAATGGACAATCATGCACCTACAAACACTAATATATAATAATACATAATTTTTGATTGTGAAATCATTCAGTTTGGATGTGTAGCTAATATGTAAATATTCATATGCCTGCATATACGTAATAAAATAAATGTACCATTCGGGCTGCCATTGGTTGTCGGGTCATTCTACAGAAACGTCCACTTTTGTTATGGCAAGATGTTTTAAAATGTATTTCTTTTTTTTAACATTTAAACTTACACATTAGATTACCTTTTGAATTTATGAATACACATAAATGACAGCTTAATGTTTTTTGTCTTTTTTGTACATTTATTTAAAGACCACATTGTCACTGGTCAATTCTTACTACTTTGGCAATTTTAAAGGTTTTTATGAAATATTATTTCTCATTTTTTTTCCAGCACATGTAGTCAGAGTTACAGAAAAATAATGATAATGCAACAAATAAGGAGACCGTTTTATTTATTTTAATCAGGTTTGTTAAAAGTGTGATTGAATGATAGTTCATTTGCGCAACCGTGTATTTGTTATAAAAATGAAAATATTTGAAAAACAGTTATAAACAAGTAATGATGCAATCCTTTAAATCGTAACTCTTGAGTGTAGCAGAATTCAATGGATGTAAAATTGTCATGTCACATGTGATACATTTTATTTAATGTGACAGAAAAAAAAAACACGGTAACACCAGTGACACAATGAAACACCAGTGACATACATTAGACCAAAGATCCTTATTCTTCAACTATAATTAATAGATGAGACTAAATTGTTACATTTGGCATTTAGTGAAAGCAGTTAGTAAAAGAATATGAACATAAACTGATCTTCACTGGTGTAACCCATAAAGATGGTAACACCAGTGACAGTAACACCAAAGACAATTTTCATGAAAAATGCTTTTTAGAAAATGGCTGCTGCAAGATACAGTATCAAACCACATGTTGTCAATCATGGTAAACTCACCAAATTAAGTACCGTATTGTCCCGAATATAAGACGACCCTGATTATAAGACGACCCCCCTTTTTCCAGATGTACCTTTTGGAAAAGGGCTTTTTGAAAACCAAATCTTGTTTTGTTTTTTTGTTTTTCTTTGTAAAACACATTTTTTCTTAAATTATTTTCAAATTGCATATTTTTCCTATTTTAATTTTTGTTTTGAAAGTATGGTAGCCTAAATACTGGTAAAATGTACCAACAATGACATTGAAAAATATACACTTTTTGATATACCACTGAAATAACAGGTAGCCCATCTGAATTATATAACAATTAGGCTATCCATCTCATAGTAGCCTACCAAAATGTTATTATCAGTATACGTGAAATCTTATTGTAGTCTTCAAATCTGGGTACTGTCTTATATTTTAAAATCGCTTACAGAGGAAGTTTGGTCCCATCAGGCTAACATGACAGTCACGACTCATGCTGCTGTAAGCTTTTCTTTTTCTTTTGTTTTCACTCGCGATCTTTACAACACACATTACATTACACATTTCATGGCACACTCGTTTTATGCGTTTTTGGCGCCACCTATTGTTGTGGGTGTATTACTGACATGTCAAAGTCTAGACCCCGAATATAAGATGACCGCGTTTTTTCAGATGTATTTCCAAGAGAAAAACATTGTCTTATATTCGGGTCAATACGGTAGTTTAATCCAATTATATTCTGGTTTTTTACAATTCCCTAAAAATCAAGTGGGTCACATCAGTGACGTCAACTAAAAGCTTCATATGAAATCATGAGATAAATTAGAACATTTCTGATAACTGAAAAGAGACAATGGACTTATAATAGGCCTTTCTTCATAGATGTTTAGAAAATAGGAAGGAGGAAGTCAAATGATGTCATCAGTGTGATATTTATTACAAAATAAATTATTTTTGTTAAACAGTAACACCAGTGACACAACTGCAGGGGACCATTACTTTCATTATATATTTTATGATATTTATTTGGCATTTTGTTTTTTATGTCATTCACATCATATATTTGATAGTTATGATTACATTATTGTATTTTAAATGGTAGAAAACCCTGTTTTTGACCTCAAAATAAAGCACTTTGCCGCTGTACACGGCTGTGGGGACGAGCAGTTTTGTGGTGCTTGGAATTCTTTATAATTAATTAAAAACAAATATTGCCACATTGATGGCGCAAGAAGGTCTAATTGTTCAAATAACACATTGTTTTATTTTAAAATATTAAAAAATTGTAACCCTAATGTGTTTTTCAATTGTAATATTTCTGTAAAGGCAAGGAACAGAAAAATTTACATTTCTGTAGAATGACCCTGTTAAGTTATTCATCTGAATTGACAAAACACAATTTTAAATAGAATAGTTGATTTAGTACATTACATTAATGACATGTAAATTAACAACAGATAAACATGGTCATTTGTTTTGACACATTTTTATGTCTCATATTGTTAGAAATAATAATAAAGTATAGAGTAGTTTTATACACTTTTAGCATGTCTTGATTCAAATGCTGTTTCTAAACAATTAAATAAGGTGTGAATACAGTGAAATCTCTGCTGATGATCATGTAAAGCTTTTCAGAAGAGCTGATTTCATGCTAATAGTTCCTGTTTTCACCTCATTCATGATGCTGATGTCTTCAAATCACCTGTGAACTGCCACTTAAAGCTCATTCAATTGGTGTAAACAGACTGAAACCAACTGCAGTTCAACTAAGCTGAAATGTTTTTTTGTTGCTTACACATCTGTACAATTACTTCTGAATCAGTTTATTCTTCTGTTTTATTCATATATTTTTATATATGTATTCATCTATTTCTTTGTTAGTTTGTTCTTATGACAGATGAACAAATTAAAAGTTTAAGGTTTATATTAGATCGACTTGCACATAAATCGAAAACTCAAAGAATGTGAACTTTTACTTTTACCTATCCATCTCTGAATATGTGAACACAAAACATTGAATGCTTTAAATGTGTGAAATAATGAAAACATCAATTCATTAACTGATTATTTTGGATTTTAGCAGATCTGCTATTCCTGCCACACAGCTTGAAGCTCCTCCCACAACAACTCACCAATAAATGCTGTAATATTCCCATCAGCCTAGAAGTGAAGCAGAGCTGAACACTGAGGACACGAGAGACCCAGAACCCTGCAGAATGGAACATGAAGAGACCGAAGAACAAAGAGGTTGGTGTTTATTTTTGAATCATCATTAATGATTAATGAACATTATATTAAGTAATTATATTTGTAGTATGAAAAGTCATGTCATTTCATATTTAGTTAAAATCAGTAATAAACAGGATACTTTTCTGTGTTTTTTTTTTTTTTCAACAAACGGTCAATGAAAGGAGGCGTGAGGAAAAATCTGGAATTCTGATTCCAGATTTCCTGAATTTAATTTACATCTATATCTGCTTCAAAATTTTTGAACATTTTGTAAATTAAGTAAAATCTCATTTATATTTACTTGCAATAAACTTCAGTTTATTTTAAATTATAGAAGTCAGTCATGGTTATTTTTTACCCTTTTGGTAAAAGGGTTGATGAATGCAGTCAAAACTACTCTGTGTGTGTGTGTGTGTGTGCACTTGGATGGGTTATATCAGTGACTACGTTTACATGGACATCAATACTCAGATTTTAATACGATTAAGACAATACTCTGATTAACAGTCTACCATGTAAACAGAGATTTTTGATTACCTTAGTCCGGCTAAAGTCATAAAGTAAACAGAAATCGAATTAAGACGTGGAGTATTCCTATTTTAGTCGCATTATTGAAGTGCAATCCAGACATGTAAACACCTTAATCAAACTATTACCGTCGTATAGGACTTTTCAACCGTTTGACGGCAAATAAAAGAGCTTCAACACTGCCGTTGTCTGTATGCACATACAAATAATTAACTGCACTTGAAGCTTTCATAAAATGAAACACCCAAAACTGTATATGGCATCATCACGAAGACGGACTATATGTTTATACGTGAAATTCTGGAGGAGACATCGGATGCCGTCGCGTGGTGACGTAATGATGTGTGCCATTAATCGATCTATGTACTATAACATGTAAAACGGGAACATTAAAGGATTATTCAAAAGCAATTTGAGTAAACACCATAATCGTAATATTGTCTTATTCAGAATAAGATAAATAATTAGATTACTGATGTCCATGTAAATGTAGTCATTGTTTCCCAGCCCTGTTCCTGGAGACACACCAACAATACACATTTTGGATGTCTCCCTTATGTGACCAATATATTTCTAGTCCTGGAGTCTCTACTAACGAGCTGATGAGTTGATTCAGGTGTGTTTGATCAGGAAAAGTTGGGAAATGTGTAGTGTTGGTGTGCCTCCAGGAACAGTGTTGGGAAACATTGGGTTATATGCGGAGCACAAATTCATGTACGAGACACATATATCACTTTCACTAGTTTTGGTAAAAGGTGAGATTGGATTGAGATTCAGTGGGTCAGTGCTAATGCTAAAAAGGTTAATTTAAATTGTTTTCATTCATTTTAAAATAAATATTTGTGCTTATATTGTTTTAAAAAGAATAACTGATCAATGTGCCTAATTCATGAAAAGTTCCAGGGACATATAATTGTTTATTAAATGTAATCAAAATTCACTGTACTATTGTATAGACTTGGTCGGCATTGCTGGGAACGCCCACAAAAACGTCATATCCGTTTATGCCGTGGGGGAAAACAAACCGTTCAAATTAATGTACGGAGACCTTGTTAGATGCTTGAGCTTTACTTTTTGTTATGATTTCAATTGATTTTTGCTTGGTGCAGTGCCGAAAAGTTGCTGTGTGGCGTTCTGTACCTCTAATAAAAAAAAAAAAATTATATGCAGAGCACAAATTCATGTACGAGACACACATATCACTTTCACTATGGTTTGTGTAACTGATCTATGTGCCTAATTCAAGAAAAGTTCCACTGACATATAATTGTTTATTAAAATGTAATCCAAAGTCACTTTGTCATTTCCCTTTAATTTTTTAATGATATACAGAAAATAAAATCCCCCACGAGTGGTTTGGAGAATGGATGGATGAAAATAAAACTTTTTGTATTATTTTATTTTAGGCTTCATGGAACAGATCGAGGAGAGTGAAGAACTGAGTGAAGGAGAAGAGAAAAATCATCACGTCAAAACTGAAGAAAAGTCATTCAGGAGAGCCAAAAATTCTTGCCCTCAGACTGGAAAGAGATTACCAAACAAACAAAGCCTTAAACTTCACATGAGGGTTCATGGTGGAGAGGAGATGCACACATGTGATCAATGTGGAAAGAGTTTTGCATATAAAGGAAGCCTGAAGAAACACATGAGGATCCACAGCGGAGAGAAACCACACACATGTGATCAGTGCGGGAAGAGTTTCACACGAAAAGATAACCTTAAAGAACACATAAAAATCCACACAGGAGAGAAACTGTACTCATGTGATCAGTGTGGGAAGAGTTTTGCATGTAACGTAAACCTTAAGATACACATGAGGATCCACACTGGAGAGAAACCACACATTTGTGATCGGTGTGGGATGAGTTTTGCACGAAAATCAAACCTCAAGACACATATGATAATCCACAGCGGAGAGAAACCACACACATGTGATCAGTGTGGGATCAATTTTACACAAAAAGGAAACCTGAAGACACACATGAAAATCCACACTGGAGAGAAACCACACATTTGTGATCAGTGTGGAAAGAGTTTTACACGAAAAGGACACCTTAAGTTACACATGAGGATCCACACTGGAGAGAAACTGTACTCATGTGATCAGTGTGGGAAGAGTTTTACACAAAAAGGACACCTTAAGTTACACATGAGGATCCACACTGGAGAAAGGCCGTACTCATGTGATCAGTGCGGGAAGAGTTTTACAGATGCGAGAACTCTTAAATTACATCTGCATTCGCATTCTGGAGAAAGACCATTTTACTGTGACCAGTGCGGGAAAACTTTTACATCAGCTCCAATCCTAAGGGTTCACCTGAAAATTCACACAAAAGAAAAGCCTCATGTATGTTCTTTGTGTGGAAAGTGTTTTAGTGTGCTGAGTGTCTTAAAAGAACACCAGAAAAGACACAGTGGTGTGAAGGAACATATGTGCTTTGATTGTGGGAAGACCTTTGTTAATGCTGCTGAGCTGAGAAAGCACCAGACAGTTCACACTGGAGAAAAGCCTTACAAGTGTTCACACTGTGACCAGAGATTTCATTTGCCAGGATATGTGAAAACACACGAGAGGATCCACACTGGAGAGAAACCGCACACATGTGATCAGTGTGGGAAGAGTTTCACGCAAAAAGGAAACCTTAAGATTCACATGAAAATCCACAATAGAGACAAGCCACATGTTTCACACACGTACAGCACTCTTAAGTTACATGTGCATTCTCACTGTGGACAAAATCTATTTAACTGTGATCAATACAGTAAAAGAACAAAGTCAAACTATGTGTGAATGTTTAAATGCCTCTACTTCTCCTGACCAGGTGCTGCTTAAGCCATTCAGGGTACTATTATCTTCAGGGACTAGGTTTGCTAGAGCAATTTTTTGTATCGTCTATTTCATGCTTTGGTTAAGGAGTCACTTTTGAAGTTTAACTGCCAATAAAATACAGTGCATCAATCACAGGCTTAGTTGGACTTCATGACTGCAGCACCAAAACAGCACATATTCAATAAAGAATCCTGCTGAAGATACACCCGGATCTCCTGGTCTTTGCTTCTGAGTGTCCTACTGTCTTTTAAAATTACACAAGAAAAGACATGATGTGAAAGGTCATATGTGACCCTGGACCACAAAACCAGTCTTAAGTGTCAATTTTTCAAAATTGAGATCTATACATCATCTGAATGAGCTTTCCATTGATGTATGTTTTGTTAGGATCGGATAACATGTGGCTGAGATACAACTATTTGAAAATCTGGAATCTGAGGTTGCAAAAAAATCAAAATATTGAGAAAACCGCCTTTAAAGTTGTCCAAATGAAGTTCTTAGCAATGCATATTACTAATCAAAAATGAACTTTTAATATATTTAAAGTAGGCAATTTACAAAATATCTTCATGGAACATGATCTTTACTTAATATCCTAATGATTTTTGGCATAAAAGAAAAATCAATAATTTTGACGCATGCAATGAATTTTTGGCTATTGCTACAAATATACCCCAGCGACTTAAGACTGGTTTTGTGGTCCAGGGTCACATCTGTGTTTTGACTGTTGTAGCATTTACAGATTTAACAAATGAAATTAGTTATTAGATTAACAAATAATCACAGACCCCTCACCCAATACACATACTTGGGTGCCCCTATGTCTGTGGGCGCCTCCAGGCCCCCCCGGTGCCATGGCAACCCATCAGATAACACTAGTTTTATTGCTCAAAGGAATGCAAACGGCCGAGCAACACTCACTTCATATCCCCTTTAGGAAAAAGACATTATTCCATAAAATGGATTCTTCTTTAATTAATTAATAGAAAACCCTTTCTTTGAATGAACACACATATCATTAGGTCATTGTGTATATTATTACTGCTCTTGTATATGTTTTTGTGTATTGTATACTGTTTTATGCATGCTTATGATAGATCACTAGTTAATATCACTCTAACTGTAACATGTTTGGTCTCTATCAATTCATCTTCGGATGATCTAATTGAGAGTGAATATTACATGTTGATACCTATGCAACATATTAATGTCCTAAGAATCTTTAATGGTTTGTATAACAACTATTAATCCAACCCTTTTGCAAATTAACATGCTCTCAGACAAAGAGCCATAAACCCCCCCAGTATTTCCAAACTCCCGCTTGGAATTTCAGCCTTTCTCATTGGTCAAGCCCATCCTGAGAGGTGTGACTCTTCGCAGACCTTAAAGAGCTCACGCACAGTTTCCTCTTGTGCACTCTCTTCTGCTAAAAATCCCGGACTGCTGCCCGTGTGGAGAGCCTGAGCCGGTGCCGGCGTGCCCGGTGGGCTCCTACATATCTCAGTTTTGTGGTTCTGTTAGATTCTAAAAGGATGTGAGCTAGAACTCTTCGGGACACTTAAGTTTTGCGCCAGGCTTTGCGGCCTTGACTTTCCATTCAACCGAAGCTCCGCGGACCTCAGAACAAGAATAACCTCTTTGGAATTCATCACTCTTCAACCCGGAAGAACGTGATCGCGAGTCCAAAACCTTGAAACCATCAAGACTTGTCATTCGAGACTGTATTCCAGACACACGCCAACAGCCGTGGAAGTGCAAGTATGGTACATCTAACTAAACTAAACAGAGATTTGGTATAAGTTATAGACTCCGTTATGAACGGCGCTGATGGTTTTACTCAGGTGGGTCATTGACTCTTTCCATAACTGCATTCTGTTTTCTCTAATGGCTTCATTCATCCACTTTAGCTCCCCTTTTGTATATACGCGCGAGTGTATGTATGTTTGTTTGTTTGTTTAGATTAGTTATGCGTGTTAGGGTTTAGTTAATAAAAGTCGTGTGCACAAATTACATGAGTTTCTGGTTCTGCCTTGCAAATTAATGTCCCTTTACGATTCTGACCCTCGCTACATGCTCTAATGCATTAATACTTAAGAAAGTATTTTCTGTGGCCACGAAAATATCCTTTCTTAGAGTTGATATGAACTTACACTGAATGGTCGCTGGACGTTTTTTAAAAAGGACGAGCATTTCAGTTTGTCCCACCCAAACTTCCTTTAATCACATGCTTATGTTCCTCTGAAGAGGTGAGACCAGCATGACACTTTTAAAAAAAGTTGAAACTGTATTATATTCAGATTACACTAATGACTGTTTTCTCTGTGTATTACAGCACTGGACGAATGTTTAGGTCTTATAATGTCATTAGCACTGCTGGTGTCCTGTAGTTGCGAGTTTCATTTACGGCAGAAAATGTAAACACGGGAAAAATGTAAAAAAGGTACAATAACAATTTAACAAAATAACAATTTTAATCACCATCTTTCTTATTCAGTGAGTGATTATTATTAAAACGGGTAAAACTCAGGTTTAAGAGATGCATTATGTTGTAGGAGCCATTTTCAGTTGTGTAGTTTTCTTTCAAGCCACTAGAGGGTGCAAAAGGTATTTCTGTTGTTGAATCAGCAAAGTGACTGGGCATGAAGAAGCTCAAACAAACTTTTTGTCATCGTGATGGACTTAGTACTTAAACGCTTCTTTAAAATGTATTTATTGTTTGTTGCTGTTTGAATTTTTGAATCAAAAAGGACACAATAAATGGATTGGAATATCCAAGTGTATTTTTTAAAGTATAACCATTGAGTATCAATGTCAGTCTTCTTTTCAAGTACAAACAACACGTCAGAAACAAGATTGTAAAATGGACAATCATGCACCTACAAACACTCTAATACATAATAATACATAATTTTGATTGTGAAATCATTCAGTTTAGATGTGTAGCTAATATGTAAATATTCATATGCCTGCATATACGTAATAAATAAATTTACCATTTGGGCTGCCATTGGTTGTTAAGTTATTCATCTAAATTGTCAAAACAATTTTGAATAGAATATTTGATTTAGTACATTACATTAACGTGTAAATTAATGACACATAAAAATAAATAAGAATATAAAAAGTCATTTTGATATGTTGTAAGCACATTTTGTGCTATGACAAGTAAATGAGAAAATGTTCCTTTTTATTTTCTATAATAACTCATTGGCTGATCCATTACCATCCTTATATCTAATGATGCTACAACTTAAGAGTAAATACTGTTGTTAATAATGGAGCATCTTCCCCTCTGTTGTAAATGGTAAAGCTGTATGTTATGGGGAAATGTTTTACGATAGTTTAAAATATTGTAACAAGTATTCTGTTTTTTTGTGAATTTATGCCCACAAAGGGGCGACATATCCTGAAACATAAGAGTCACGTTTTAAAAAATAAAAATAAAAAAATCATGAAATTGTATTATTTGAGCTCAATAAGATGCAAAATATCAATAAATTATTATTCTGGTGTTTCTTTATGGTCGTCCCCTTTTTAGGGTTAATTACCTCTAGCGGTTAATGATACATTCTCCCACATGAAAAGTAGGCAGAAAAATACTGTAACCACGGTCGTTTGTTTTGAGTGTGTTTGTATTTGTTTTGACACATTTGTATGTCTCATATAGTTAGAAATAATAATATAGTATAGAGTAGTTTTATACACTTTTAGCGTGTCTTGATTCAAATGCTGTTTCTGAACAATTAAATAAGGTGTGAATACAGTGAAATCTCTGCTGATGATCATGTAAAGCTTTTCAGAAGAGCTGATTTCATGCTAATAGTTCCTGTTTTCACCTCATTCATGATGCTGATGTCTTCAAATCACCTGTGAACTGCCACTTAAAGCTCATTCAATTGGTCTAAACAGACTGAAACCAACTGCAGTTCAACTAAGCTGAAATGTTTTTTTGTTGCTTACATATCTGTACAATTACTTCTGTTTATTCTTATATTTTTATTCATTTTATGTGTATTCATCTATTTCATCTATTTTGTTACTTTGTTCTTATGACAGATAAACAAATGAAAAGTTTAAGTTTTATATTAGGTCGACTCGCAAATAAATAAAAAACTCATAGAATGTGAACTTTTACTTTTATCTATCCATCTATGGAAATGTGAACACAAAACATTGAATTCTTCAAATGTGTGAAATAATGAAAACATCAATTCATTAACTGATTATTCTGCTATTCCTGCCAGACAGCTTGAAGCTCCTCCCACAACAACTCGCCAATAAATGCTGAAATATTCCCATCAGCCTAGAAGTGAAGCAGAGCTGAACACTGAGGACACGAGAGACCCAGAACCCTGCAGAATGGAACATGAAGAGACCGAAGAACAAAGAGGTTGGTGTTTATTTTTGAATCATCATTAACAATTAATGAACATTAAAGGTCATTATATTCGTAGTATGAAAAGTCATATGTTATTTCATATTTAGTAAAAATATCAAGTAATACACGGGACACTTTCTATGAACGGTACAAACTGGAGTGTAAAACTGAAATTTTCTTTTCTGTCTTTTTTTATTTTCAACAAATGGTCAATGAAAGGAGGTGCGAGGGAAAAAAATCTGGAATTCTTATTTCAAATTTCCTGAATTTGATTTACATCCGCTTCAAAAAATTTTAACATTTCGTAAATTAAGTAAAATCTCATTTATATTTACTTGCAATAAACTTCAGTTTATTTTAAATTATAGAAGTCAGTCATGGTTATTTTTTACCCTTTTGGTAAAAGGGTTGATGAATGCAGTCAAAACTACACCGGATTGGATGGGTTATATCAGTGTTTCCCAGCCCTGTTCCTGGAGGCACACCAACAGTGCACATTTTCGATGTCTCTCTTATCTGACCAATATATTTCTAGTCCTGGAGTTTCTACTAACGAGCTGATGAGTTGATTCAGGTGTGTTTGATCAGGAAACGTTGGGAAATGTGTAGTGTTGGTGTGCCTCCAGGAACAGTGTTGGGAACATTGGGTTATACGCAGAGCACAAATTCATGTACGAGACACATATCACTTTCACTAGTTTTGGTAAAAGGTGAGATTGGATTGAGATTCAGTGGGTCAGTGCTAATGCTAAAAAGGTTCATTTAAATTGTTTTCATTCATTTTAAAATAAATATTTGTGCTTATATTGTTTTAAAAAGAATAACTGATCAATGTGCCTAATTCATGAAAAGTTCCAGGGACATATAATTGTTTATTAAAATGTAATCAAAATTCACTGTACTATTGTATAGACTTGGTCGGCATTGCTGGGAACGCCCACAAAAACGTCATATCCGTTTATGCCGTGGGGGAAAACAAACCGTTCGAATTAATGTACGGAGACCTTGTTAGATGCTTGAGCTTTACTTTTTGTTATGATTTAAATTGATTTTTGCTTGGTGCAGTACCGAAAAGTTGCTGTGTGGCGTTCTGTACCTCTAATAAAAAAAAAAAACGATCTGAAGATTTATATACTGCCGAATAAACAGATGGAAGCAGCACAATCTGAGCAGGTAGCACACACCATCAGAACTCCGACAGCAGTTATGGATATACAACGTATGAAACGTATCAAGCTTAATATTCATATTTATTTGCACTCCAGATAGACTAGACTACCCTTCAATGACTGGTCATTAGTCCCGTCCCGCCTGCACTGCAACCTGTGTTCTGGGCTTACAGCAACCCTCCTTCACATCAAATATATGTCACTCCCTGATATTTTGTGATGTAAATGTCATAATCTATTAAAACATTTATTTCATATTATTATATACAATCCCTCACGAAAATTAACAATGGTATTACTATAGTAAATGTAGGCTATAGTAGGCTAACCGTATTTTTTGGGTGTTTTTATTACCAGTTGTAGCCTATAACCACAGTTTTACTACAAATACCATGGTTAAACTATGGTTAGTGTTGCAAAACATGTTTCATTTGTTTTTTTACCGTGGCTTACCTATAATAACCATGTTTTTTTTTTTTTTTTGGTTGTAACCACAGTTAATTTTCGTAAGGGATATTTTCATGTTATTTTAGATCTTTTTATTTTACGGCGTGTATTTGTGAAAATGATTAGGCTATACGTTTAGCACACACCACATAGTGCTGTGCATTTCAAAGCACTTCAGTAGACCTTTAATGTTACCTATGTTTTGTCAATGTTAAAATTATTTTTAATATAGAAATAAAAAAGTATGACAGGCTTTTACTGTAGTCTTTATCACTTCATTAAGATTAAACAGAATAGAATGACAAATGTTTACTTTCACAAGCCGTCACGAATAGGTTTGTAGTAAGCTGTCTCTTGCCTGGAGACTCAATCAGGTAACAAAAAGAATCGGGAAACGACACCTCTGGCCATTCCGCTGGTCGTTTGTCCAGTTACAGATACCGTACGGACAGTCTGACACAATACTGCTCAGTTTTTCGACGTATCTTGCTCTGTCGAGCAGCAGAAATGATTTATGTACACCATTCTGGGTCAACACCATGCTTTTCCAATGAGGGGGAAAGGATCATTTTCCCCCACCCTGACTCCGCCCACACAGCTATGACACGACACCGACCAGGTCAATTGCAATTGTCTATGTTCTGGTGTTATATATGAGTTCACTTTGTCATTTCCCTTTAATTCTTTAATGGTATACAAAAAAATAAAATACCCCATGAGTGGTTTGGAGAATAGATGGATGAAACTTTTTTTTTTTTTCTTTTTAGACATAATGGAACAGATCGAGGAGAGTGAAGGGGAGGAGAAAAATCATCTCATCAAAACTGGAGAAAAATCATTCAGGAGAGCCAAAAATTCTTGCCCTCAGACTGGAAAGAGATTACCAAACAAACAAAGCCTTAAACTTCACATGAGGGTTCATGGTGGAGAGAAGATGCACACATGTGATCAATGTGGAAAGAGTTTTGCACTTAAAGGAAGCCTGAAGAAACACATGAGGATCCACACTGGAGAGAAACCACACACATGTGATCAGTGTGGGAGGAGTTTTACACAAAAATCAGGTCTGAAGACACATATGACAATCCACAGCGGAGAGAAACCGTACTCATGTGATCAGTGTGGGAACAGTTTTACAGATGCAAGAACTCTTAAATTACATCTGCATTCGCATTCTGGAGAAAGACCATTTTACTGTGACCAGTGCGGGAAAACTTTTACATCAGCTTCAATCCTAAGGGTCCACCTGAAAATTCATACAAAAGAAAAGCCTCATGTATGTTCTTTGTGTGGAAAGTGTTTTAGTGTGCTGAGTGTCTTAAAAGAACACCAGAAAAGACACAGTGGTGTGAAGGAACATATGTGCTTTGATTGTGGGAAGATCTTTGTTACTGCCACTGAGCTGAGAAGGCACCAGACAGTTCACACTGGAGAAAAGCCTTACAAGTGTTCACACTGTGACCAGAGATTTCATTTGCCAGGATATGTGAAAACACACGAGAGGATCCACACTGGAGAAAAGCCGTACTCATGTGATCAGTGTGGGAAGAGTTTCACACAAAAAGGAAACCTTAAGAGTCACATGAAAATCCACACTGGAGAGAAGCCGTACTCATGTGATCAGTGTGGGAACAGTTTTACACAAAAACGAAGCCTTAAGAGTCACATGAAAATCCACACTGGAGAGAAACCGCACAGATGATCAATGTGGGAATAGTTTTGCAAAAAAAAAATACCACCTTAAGAAACCCATAAAAAACCACAATAGAGACGAGCCACATGTTTCACACATGTAGCACTCTGAAGTTACATCTGCATTCTCACTGTGGACAAAATCCAAAACTGTAATCCAATACAGTAAAAGAACAAGCATTATACCTGAAGAAATGTGAAAGTTTGTATGAAGGAGAAGAATGTGTTTAAGATTCACTGATCTTGTGTCTTGATTTAACATCACATGAAAAACTAAGGTGAACGACATTGTATTGGTCATTCAACATGATGGCGTCAGTTTAGTGACTAGATTCAATAGTTTCAAGTGAGAACGTTTAAATGCCTCTACTTCTCCTGACCAGGTGCTGCTTAAGCCGTTCAGGGTACTATTATCTTTAGGGACTAGGTTTGCTAGAGCAATTTTTTGTATAGTCTTTTGATGCTTTGGTTAAGGAGTCACTTTTGAGGCTGTGTGTAAGTTTAACTGCCTATAAAATACAGTGCATCAATCACAGGCTTAGTTGGACTTCATGACTGCAGCACCAAAACGGCACATTTTCAATCAAGAATCCTGCTGAAGATACACCGGATCTCTTGGTCTTTGCTTCTGAGTGTCCTACTGTCTTTTAAAATTACACAAGAAAAGACATGATGTGAAAGGTCATATGTGTTTTGACTGTGGGAAGAACTAAAGCTGCACTAGAGAGATCACGATGGAGACAAACCTTATAAGCTTTCACACTTTGAAAAGCAGTGGCAGTCTAGTCCACAGTAACTCAGCTCTACTGAATGTTTCAAGCTGATTTTGAGATGTAGGCTAACATTTTATTGTGATATGATAATGAGCAGTGAAAACAGCACATTTTTAACATCTATGCTAGGGTTACACGATTATGGACAAATTAGAATTGTGATTGTTTCGCTTTGTATTGTAATTGTTGATATACATTAAAATACTTCTGAGAGTGGCAACTGCATGTCATATGTAGATTACACACATCCAAACTGGACAATACAGGGTGCTGTTTAAAAGCAATAAAAGTGCCTGGTTTAATGCTGTAACGGGGCAAACGAAACATGAGACGTGCGGATCCATGTGCAAAGCTTTATTAAGACCGAGAAGTGGTCATAAACACAGGCAGAGCAACGGCAAACAGGAATGGCATGGGCAAGACACCGTAATCCTAGGACAAGCTTGGGTTGTCGATCGGCAAACAATATCCAGAGGGCTAGACAAGAGGGGTAATCCAGGTACACGAGCAATGGTCCAGGCAGGGGCAAACAGAGTCCAAGTGGAAGGCAAGGGGTTAGTCTCAAGTCTACTTTATTTATAAAGCCCTTTTTCTCTACAAAGTAGACCAAAGGACTGTACAGCAACACTACAATAGATATCAACAATAACAATTAAAAATCAACAATTAAAAGCCAAAGAAAACAAATATGTTTTCACACGGGATTTAAAAACATCAACTGAGGGTGCAGATCTGATGTCAGGTGGAGGAGTATTCCATAGTCTTGGGCCAGCAACCGAAAATGCACGATCCCCTTTAGTTTTCAGACAAGTTTTCGGAATTAAGAGCAGTAAGCAATTGAATGATCTTTGAGGTCTACAAGAGTTCATATGAATCAGGTCCTTAATATATTCTGGGGCCATATAATGGACAGCTTTAAAAACATACAGCAACACCTTATACTGAATCCGATATTTAACCGGAAGCCAATGCAACTTTTCCAAAACTGGAGTAATATGCTCCCTTCTCTTTGTGCTAGTAAGGAGCCTCGCAGCTGCGTTCTGGACCAACTGCAATTTTGAAATGAGAGATTGGCTTACTCCCAAATAAAGAGCATTACAGTAATCCAAACGGGAAGAGATGAATGCATGAATTACAATCTCAAGGTCAAGAACAGACAAAAAGGACTTCATTTTTGCAATAGTCCTCAACTGAAAAAAACAACAACTTTTCACCACACATTTAATTCGGTGATCAAACGTTAGAGCAGAGTCCAAAAAAAAAAAAAAAAAAAACACCCAAATTTCTTATTTGGGACCGCACATTTGCTGTCCATGTACCCAACACATCGTTAATGTTACTGTTAATGTTACTGTCAACCCTATTTGGACCAAACATGATTACTTCAGATTTACTCGCATTTAGCTGTAGGCAATTTTGCTCTAACCAGCACTTCACTTCCTCGAGACATACTAACAAAGACGATTAAGAACTTAATTCTCCAGATCTAATAGGCAAGTAAATCTGAATATCATCAGCATAAAGATAAGACATACTGTGTTTTTTAAAAATAAGGCCTAAAGGCAACAGAAAAAGTGAAAACAAAATAGGCCCCAAAATGGAGCCCTGAGGTACTCCACACTCAAGAGAGGCTGAAGAGGAAGAAAATTCCCCAACCCTCACTGAAAAAGATCGTCCCGTCAAATAAGAAAACCATTTTAAAACAGTCCCTCTCAGCCCCACTGCATGTTCTAAACGATTAATAAGAATTTTGTGATCTATTAGATCAAAAGCTGCACTAAGGTCGAGCATGATTAAAGCTCCTCGACTACCCGAGTCTGCAATGAGTAACAAATCATTGGACACTCGCAATAAAGCTGATTCAGTACTGTGTCCTGCCCTAAAACCAGACTGAAAAGCATCTAACACATCATTGTTAGCCAGCTGAGAACTCAGCTGAGATAAAACCACTTTCTCCAATACCTTAGAAAGGCAGGGCAGCTTTGAAATTGGCCGATAATTCGTGAATTCCAAAGGGTCCAAAGCAGACTTTTTAAGAAGGGGCTGAATGACCGCTTGCTTAAGACACGATGGAAAAATACCAGTAGAGAGACTACAGTTCACAATAGATATAATACTTGGCCCAATAAAATCAGCTGTCGCACCAAGCAAACCTGAAGGCAAAACATCCCAACTGGTTGCTGGGCGTTTCAATTGAGCAATGATATAACTAATATCGGTAGATGAAACCAGATCAAGTTCATCAAAAATGTTAACATTACTAGAGTCATCTACTACCTTTCCATCCAAACCATGAAACCTGGACCTAATATTTTTAGTTTTTCCAGAGAAAACACTTCTCACAACACTCTATAGATGGAGATATTGTAACAGGATTTGGATTAAAAAACCTATTAATAGATTGAAACAATTTTTGGCGAGTTTGAGTGCTGTGATATAATATTTGAAAAATAAGCAGCTTTAGCATCCTTTACAGCTTTCTGGTACCCAAAAAGTGAATTTCGTAAAATCTGGTGAGAAACCAGAAGTTTATTTTTCTTCCAAGCCCGTTCTGCCTTCCTACACTACTGTCTGAGAACACGCGTATGTTCATTTAACCATGGCTGATTATTTACCTTACGATGCTTAACCTTGTAAGGAGCAACAGAATCCAAGACTTCAGAACATATAGAATTAAAAACAGTAGACAATTCATCTGGATCTGCCGTAAGTGGCGCAGACTCCAGCCAGGATACATCAGAAAAGGTACTAAAAATCTCACCAAAAACCTGTGGTGTTGATGGAGTAATTATACGGGAAAAAACAGAGGAATGACCCACCCTTATTTCATTTAGCACATTTACACTGAAAGTAACAGGCATATGATCCGAAATACAAACATAATTGACATTAACATCACAAATTGACAACCCTAGAGAAAAAACAAGGTCCAAAGTATGTCCTTTCTCATGCGTAGGGCCTGAGACATGTGGAGTAAAATTAAATGAATCCATCAGATCTGAAAACTCCTTAACCAAAGGCTTACCAGGACAACAAATATGAATGTTAAAATCCCCAACAATTAAGATATAATCAGACAATAATAAAATAGAAGATAAAAAATCTGAAAATTCCTGGATAAAAGCCTGGCTGTACTTTGGAGGTCGATAAATAACCACACCCAAAACAGGCTTAAAAAAAAACTCTAGTTTTAACAACTGAATTTCAAAGCTGGAATAGTTCATAGTCGATAAACGATGACATTTAAACTGCTGTTTGCACACTGTAGCTAGACCCCCACCACGACCCACTGATCTTGGAGTATTAATTAAATTATAGTGAGTTGGACAAATTTCATCACATAGACTCCACTCATCTACATTTACCCAAGTCTCTGTGAGAAATAGGAAGTCCAAGACATTGTGTGAAATAAAATCATTTAAAATGAACGTCTTGTTTGTAATCGAACGTGCATTAACCAGCGACATCTTTAAAGTCTGTGAGACCGTAGAAGTGACAACTGTGGCTTGGCCAGACTTTACCATCTTAGGATAAAGTAAGTTACTCAATTCAACACCTCTGAGACACGACGAAGGCTTTGCATCCAAGTAAAAGGGCAAAGCCGACGAACATCCATCTGGGTAAACTGGCAGCAAAAATGAACGGCGCCAACCCCAAGACTCCACAGCAAAATCCAATCTGTCTTCTCTTACACGCTGCACCACATCAGGATATCTCCGCAAAAATCTCCGCTTCACGTGAGCACCTGCACGCCTCCCCCGTCTTCGCTTACAGCAGACACATCCAGCCGGAGAACACTGTATACGCCGAGGCAGCGCAAAATGAGTGAAAAAAAAACACTTATTTCCACTACTAATCGACATGTCCAAAACAAACGAACGAATCTGAAGCAGGGTACTGCGATCATAAACCCACAGCGACTGACACGGACAAAACAAAAAATATAAAAGAACAAAAAAAAGAAACAAACTAGTAAACGAAGAGGAACGACGGCAAGCCACTACACTGGTCGGCACCATCTTGGTTAATCCAAGATACAATGGCAGGAGAACAGCAAACAGAAAAAGGCAACACAAAATGACTAGACTAGAACCAGACACTGAGACTAGAAACTAAGACAGGGAAATGGCTCCGTAGAGTGCTATCACTTGGAGAGCGATAAACACAGACAATACAGGAACTTAACAGAAAACACAGAATGGCTCAGTAAGGCAACTAACACTTGAAGAGAACAATACGCAGATCAATACTCGGCAAACTGTGAACGGAAGTCAATGGTTTATATAGGGTGTGTGATAGTTCTCAGGTGTGAGCGTGTGACTGAGACAGCTGTGATGATGACAGTGTGCTCAGTGCAATCAGCTGTGTGTGTCGTCAGTGCAATGGATGATGGGAATTGTAGTCTGGTGAAGTGCAACAGTAGTGTAGTGCAAGAGTCCATGTGGTGAGCGAGTGACCTCTGGTGGTGAGTGAACGGAAGTTCATAGACCGGATTCGTGACAAATGCATCTTCACTTTGTTAAAAAATGGCTGTGACATCCATGTTTCTTGTTCACAGCCACAAGAGGCCATAACTCTGCTATGCTTATTTTTGCTTGAGTTAATCATTGCAGTTTTGTTGGTGATGCCTTCAAGTGCATTTTGGAAACTTGTGATGTTTTCTTTTTTAAAAAGGACGAGCATTTCAGTTTGTCCCACCTAAACTTCCTTATGTTTCTCTGAAGAGGTGAGACCAGCATGACACTTTTTTAAAAAGTTTAAACTGTATTATATTCAGATTACACTAATGACTGTTTTCTCTGTGTATTACAGCACTGGACGAATGTTTAGGTCTTATAATGTCATTAGCACTGCTGGTGTCCTGTAGTTGCGAGTTTCATTTACGGCAGAAAATGTAAACACGGGAAAAATGTAAAAAAGGTTTGACATGCAAAAATAACATGATTAAAATAACAATCTTTCTTATCCATTGAGTGATTATTATTAAAACGGGTAAAACTCAGGTTTAAGAGATGCATTATGTTGTAGGAGCCATTTTCAGTTGTGTAGTTTAAAAGTTGCAAAAGGTATTTCTGTTGTTGAATCAGCAAAGTGACTGGGCATGAAGAAGCTCAAACAAACTTTTTGGCCATTGTAATGGACTTAGTACTTAAACGCTTCTTTAAAATTTCTTTATTGTTTGTTGCTATTTGAATTTTTGAATGAAAAAGGAGACAATAAATGGATTGGAATATCCAAGTGTATTTTTTAAAGTATAACCATTGAGTATCAATGTCAGTCTTCTTTTCAAGTACAAACAACACGTCAGAAACAAGATTGTAAAATGGACAATCATGCACCTACAAACACTCTAATACATAATAATACATAATTTTTGATTGTGAAATCATTCAGTTTGGATGTGTAGCTAATATGTAAATATTCATATGCCTGCATATACGTAATAGAATAAATTTACCATTCGGGCTGCCATTGGTTGTCATTCTACAGAAACGTCCACTTTTGGTATGGCAAGATGTTTTAAAATGTATTTCTTTTTTTAACATAAAATTATCATCATGTTACATGTGATACATTTTATTTAATGTGACTGAAAAAAAAACACACGGTAACACCAGTGACACAATGAAACACCAGTGACATACATTAGACCAATGTAGCACATTTTAGCTCAAGGGGGAATTTTAATAATTAATCGTAACTCTTTATAATTAATTATAATATTTGGATAAGTTAATAGAATTAGCTTGATAAAGCAGAATTTACAGTTTATTGATCAGGTCATCTAGTGAACGCTCAGTATTGATTATTTATGAATTCAAAGAAATCTTAATTTCTAGGGTAAGAGAAATACCCTTTTTTGAAAGTACAGTACTACTCGGAGCATGTAACAAGATCTAAATCATTAAATTGACTTTGTTGCAAGCAGGGAATCAGAAACAAATACTCACATGTATTGTGGATGAAGTTTTATTAACTAAATCACAAACACATAACTAGACTAAACAAACACATACATATATATATATATATATATATATATATATATATACACACACACACACACACACACGCGCGCAAACATAGATGGTACATGAGAAGGGTAAGTGAGACTGGATGAATGTAACCAGGCAGAAACAGGGGAATGACCATCTGAAAGAACCATCAGTCTCTAATTCAAAGCACAGTATACGATAGCTTACAACAAACCTCTGTGTGGTGAAAGGAACGATACTTGCATTTGAGTTGGCTGTGGAACGGGAGTCTCGTGAATCTTCTGAAGAAGGTCTGGATGGTTCCATTTGATGGCCGAAGTTGCAATCTCTTGAAACTCTGAGGTTGTTCTGGACTCTGTTGTGGTTGAGAGCAACATGATCTCACAGAATTCCGTGTAATGTTCACGGACTTAATTAACCTCCAAATCTGTGGTGGCATCACGGAATCGCAGAAAATTCCGTGATGGGCTCACAGAAGTGAAACCAATGTAAGTCAGTGACAGGCATCAGCCGTGCTCCACGCACAGAAACCCTTAGCATCAATATGCCGACGCCATACTGGGAAATTTATCGTCATCATTATTGTTCAGAACTGGGTAGGTTTAGGGTGGGGGTGAGGGTGGGGTCAGGTACTCCAGTGAAAGTATAACTGCATCGGAGTCACTCTTTTTACGTGGTCCGATGCAGCGCTGGTGTTGAACCAGTGAATCCGTGCATGGACCACGGCTGATGCCTTCTGTGAGCCCATCACGGAATTTTCGGCGATTCCGTGATGCCACCACAGATTTGGGGTTAATTAAGTCTGTGAACATTACACGGAATTCTGTGAGATCAGGTTGTTGAGAGAATCCTCACGTGGCTGGGTGTAAAATGGGGCCTGCTGTGGAACTACAGGCCACAATCCATAGATGAAGATGCAGAGACTGCCGGGAGCAGAGAGAGAAAAATGTCTGAGCCTTTCCATGATGGTGAATTCCTGGGTTGAGTGAAGATGAACTCCAGTGGTATTAAACTCCAGTGGTCAGGAGCCACCGCACAGGGCTCTTTGTTGGGGCCTGCTGGCGCGCCCGCGCCGGTTCAGGCGCTCCGTGAGTCCAACCACACGGGCAGCAATCGGAAGATTTTGCAGCAGAGAGGGGGGACGGACCTGTGCGTGAGCCCTTTAAAGTCAGGGAAGAGTCACACCTTTCAGGATGGGCTTGACCAATGAGAAAGGCTGAATTTCCAAGCGGGAGGCTGGAAATATTGGGGGGTTTTATGACCCTTTGTCTGAGATCATGGTTCGAAAGGCTCTGGCAGTCTATACTTTTATTAAATTACAAACACACATGGCATTCTATGAGGTGGTGGTGTACACCAAAGTGTGCGTCATCAAATGAGAATTAATTTGGTAGGAGACACGATATAGGTGGGGTTACATTAACTAGTACTTCACTCATAAAACATGCATACAACAAAATACAATGCAAGAGACACCATACAAGACAGTTAAAATCATACACACAGTGTCCTGGGATGCATGTTCATTCGTAGAAAGGTTTGTCTATAAATTAAATGGAGGAAATTTTTGTTTTTATGGGCATTGAGTGACATGTCATATGGGCATTCAGAAGGGTCTTTTCTTACTGCACTTCGCATCTCACATACTTTTGAGCAATAAAACCGTCTTATCAGATGGTTTCCCTGGTAACTGAGCCCTTTAGGGTGCTCTTTCAGGAGAAGTGTCCAAAGACCCTCAGTTTCTTTGTGGAACAATTTTCAATAGAATAGTTGATTTAGTATATTACATTAATGACATGTAAATTAACGACACATAAAAATAAATAAGAATGATATCAAAAGTCATTTTGCTATTTTGTAAGTCCATTTTGTGCTATGACAAGTAAATGAGAAAATGTTCCTTTATTTTCTATAATAACTCATTGGCTGATGCATCAACATCCTTATATCTAATGATGCTACAACTTAAGAGTAAATGCACACTGTTTTTAATAATGGAGCATCTTCCCCTCTGTTGTAAACGGTGAAGCTGCATGTTATGGGGGAAAATCTTTTACAATAGTTTAAAATATTGTAAGCAGTATTCTGTTTTTTTTGTTAATTTATACCCACAAAGGGGCGACGTATCCTGAAAAATAAGTCAGGTTTTGGTAAAAAATCATGAAATTGTATTATTTGAGTCCAAATAAGATGGAAAGTAGCAATACATAATTATTCTGGTGTTTCTTTATGGTCGTCCCCTTTTTAGGCAGAAAAATACTGTAACCATGGTCATTTGTCTTGAGAGTGTTTGTATTTGTTTTGACACATTTTTATGTCTCTTATTATTATTACACTTTTAGCATGTCTTGATTCAAATGCTGTTTCTAAACAATTAAATAAGATGTGAATACAGTGAAATCTCTGCTGATGATCATGTAAAGCTTTTCAGAAGAGCTGATTTCATGCTAATAGTTCCTGTTTTCACCTCATTCATGATGCTGATGTCTTCAAATCACCTGTGAACTGCCACTTAAAGCTCATTCAATTGGTGTAAACAGACTGCAGTTCAACTAAGTTGAAATGTTTTTTTTTTGTTGCTTACACATCTGTACAATTACTTCTGTTTATTCTTATATTTTTATTCATTTTATGTGTATTCATCTATTTCTTTGTTAGTTTGTTCTTATGACAGATAAACAAATGAAAAGTTTAAGTTTTATATTAGGTCATCTCGCAAATAAATAAAAAACTCATAGAATGTGAACTTTTACTTTTATCTATCCATCTATGGAAATGTGAACACAAAACATTGAATTCTTCAAATGTGTGAAATAATGAAAACATCAATTCATTAACTGATTATACTGCTATTCCTGCCAGACAGCTTGAAGCTCCTCCCACAACAACTCACCTTCAATGAAGCTCCTCCCACAACAACTCGCCAATAAATGCTGTAATATTCCCATCAGCCTAGAAGTGAAGCAGAGCTGAACACTGAGGACACGAGAGACCCAGAACCCTGCAGAATGGAACATGAAGAGACCAAAGAACAAAGAGGTTGGTGTTTATTAAAGTCATTATATTTGTAGTATGAAAAGTCATGTTATTCCATATTTAGTTAAAATAAGTAATAAACAGGACACTTTTCTGTCTTTTTTTTTTATTTTCAACAAATGGTCAAAAATTTCCTGAATTTGATTTACATGTATTTCTGCTTCAAAATATTTGAACATTTCATAAATTAAGTAAAATCTAATTTATATTTACTTTTAAAATAAACTGAAGTTTATTACATTATAGAAGTCAGTCATGGTTATTTTTTACCCTTTTGGTAAAAGGGTTGATGAATGCAGTCAAAACTACACCGGATTGGATGGGTTATATCAGTGTTTCCCAGCCCTGTTCCTGGAGGCACACCAACAGTGCACATTTTCGATGTCTCTCTTATGTGACCAATATATTTCTAATCCTGGAGTCTCTACTAACGAGCTGATAAGTTGATTCAGGTGTGTTTGATCAGGAAAAGTTGGGAAATGTGTAGTGTTGGTGTGCCTCCAGGAACAGTGTTGGGAAACATTGGGTTATATGCAGAGCACAAATTCATGTATGAGACACACATATCACTTTCACTATGGTTTGTGTAAAAGCTGAGATTGGATTGAGATTCAGTGGGTCAGTGCTAATGCTAAAAAGGTTCATTTAAATTGTTTCATTCATTTTAAAATAAGGATTTGTGCCTATAAAAGAATAACTGATCAATGTGCCTAATTCATGAAAAGTTCCAGGGACAATTGTTTAAAATGTGATCAAAATTCACTGTATTATTGTATTGCAATTGTTCTTGTGTTATATTTGAGTTCACTTTGTCATTTCCCTTTAATTTATCAATGATATACAGAAAATAAAATCACCCATGAGTGGTTTGGAGAATAGAAAATAAAATGATGGATGAAAATAAAACTTTAATTTTTTTATTTTAGGCTTCATGGAACAGATCGAGGAGAGTGAAGAACAGGAGAAAAATCATCACGTCAAAACTGGAGAAATGTCATTCAGGAGAGCCAAAAATTCTTGCCCTCAGACTGGAAAGAGATTACCAAACAAACAAAGCCTTAAACTTCACATGAGGGTTCATGGTGGAGAGAAGATACACACATGTGATCAATGCGGGAAGAGTTTTACACGAAAATCAGGCCTGAAGACACATATGATAATCCACAGCGGAGAGAAACCACACACATGTGATCAGTGTGGAAGGAGTTTTGCACTAAAAGGAAGCCTGAAGAAACACATGAGGACCCACACTGGAGAGAAACCACACACATGTGATCAGTGTGGGATGAGTTTTACACGAAAATCAAGCCTGAAGACACATATGATAATCCACAGCGGAGAGAAACCACACACATGTGATCAGTGTGGAAGGAGTTTTGCACATAAAGTAAACCTTAAGGTACACATGAAAATCCACACAGGAGAGAAACCACACATGTGTGATCAATGTGGAAAGAGTTTTGCACATAAAGTAAGCCTTAATGGTCACATGAAGATCCACACTGGAGAGAAACTGTACTCATGTGATCAATATGGGAAGAGTTTTACACAAACAGGACACCTTAAGTTACACATGAGGATCCACACTGGAGAGAAACCGCACACATGTGATCAATGTGGAAAGAGTTTTGCACATGAAGGAAGCCTGAAGAAACACATGAGGATCCACAGCGGAGAGAAGCCGTACACGTGTGATCAGTGTGGAAAGAGTTTTACCCAAAAAGTAAACCTTAAGGTACACATGAAAATCCACACAGGAGAGAAACCGCACACATGTGATCAGTGTGGAAGGAGTTTTGCACATAAAGTAAACCTTAATGGTCACATGAAGATCCACACTGGAGAGAAACCACACATGTGTGATCAGTGTGGAAAGAGTTTTGCACATAAAGTAAACCTTAAGGTACACATGCATATCCACACTGGAGAGAAACTGTACTCATGTGATCAGTGTGGGAAGAGTTTTACACAAAAAGGACACCTTAAGTTACACATGAGGATCCACACTGGAGAAAGGCCGTACTCATGTGATCAGTGCGGGAAGAGTTTTACAGATGCGAGCACTCTTAAATCACATCTGCGTTCGCATTCTGGAGAAAGACCATTTTACTGTGACCAGTGCGGGAAAACTTTTACATCAGCTTCAATCCTAAGGGTTCACCTGAAAATTCACACAAAAGAAAAGCCTCATGTGTGTTCTTTGTGTGGAAAGTGTTTTAGGGTGCTGAGTGGCTTAAAAGAACACCAGAAAAGACACAGTGGTGTGAAGGAACATATGTGCTTTGATTGTGGGAAGATCTTTTTTAATGCCGCTGAGCTGAGAAAGCACCAGACAGTTCACACTGGAGGAAAGAGGTGTTATTGAGACCAGCAGGGGGTGCTCACCCTGTGGTCTGTGTGGGTCCTATACTGGCCAAAAGCACCGTCTTTCGGATGAGACGTTAAACCGAGGTCCTGACTCTCTGTGGTCATTAAAAAACTGAGTTGAGCTCAGAGCAAAATTCTGAATGTACAAAGACAGTTAAAGACTGCTGGTGAAAATGATATTTAACGAAAGATTCGTATTGTGAAACAATCGTGGCGATTTCTGTGATCGTGGCTCCTAATCGTTGGTTCTGTTTCGTACAGTGAGAGAGGTTCAAAGATGGCCATTGTCACGGTCTTGTGACCAAAGATAGCCTACGATACAGCATGATCATCGCACAGTGTGTTTGCTGCTACAATCCACATTCAGTTACCAGCCAATAAAAATGAGTAATTTGTACATGTAATTTCTAGTGATAAATTAGTGTTTTAGTAATTAAATGTTCATTTAACTATCACCAAAGCTCTAAACCATGTTTCATGCAAAAACAACAACAATCTAAAAACAAACGACCAAAAACTAAACTGAATGACAAGTTAAAAGACGTTCAACTCGACCGGGGTGTTATTTGCTGCTTTCAATTCTGTACATTTATTTCTGAATTAGTTTATTCTCCTGTTTTATTGTTGAATTTGTAACTACCCGTCTATGAAAATGCAAACGCGAACATTGGATGTTTAATAAAAAAATAAAAAATAAAATTCAGTAATTGATTGTTTTGTATCTTAGCACATTTGTATTTCTGAAGCTCCTCCCACAACAATTCACCAATAAATGCTAGAATATTCCCATCAGCCTATAAGTGAAGCATGGGTGATCTATAATCCTGCAGAATGAAACATGAAGATACTGAAGAACAAAGAAATTGATGTTTATTCCTGATCCCTCGTGAATGATAAATGAACATTAAAGTCATAAAACATTCAAGTTGTTCAAAATTGTGATGATGAAGTTTGGAACATTTCATAAATTGAGCAAAGTCTGATTTATATTTACTTCAACTTCAGTTAAACTTAAATTATGGAAGTCATGCATGGTAAATTTTTAAACTTTTGGTAACAGGGTTGATGAATGCAGTCAAAACTACAGTTTGTGTAATAGCTGAAATAGGGTTGAGATTCAATGGGTCAATGCTAATAAATGAATTTAAAAAAATAAATTAAATTTATTTAAAATTACTTTTTGTTTTCCATGAAATAAAGTAAATATCTGAGATATTGTGTCAGAATCTTGGGATTTGTGCCTATAATAGACAAAAACAAATAAAAAAAATGGTGTGCAAAGCCTATGTAAGAGAAGTGGTGTATACAATAGATGGATGAAAATAACTTTTTTAGGGTGCTTTCACACTTGGTTCGATTGTCTGGTCCGAACCCGAGTTCAATTGCTCCCCCCTCCCCCTGCCCCCGCCAGAATGTGTTCATATTTTATTTGGGTCCGAACCGCGGTTCATTTGCATCATCAATCCAGCAGCTGTTTACCCCGTTGCTTAGTAAGTGCAGCTTGAAGCTGAATATTTTAAGGTCATGCAGTCTATCACATACATAGCTACAGGTTGGATAGAAGTTTGAAGGTTTTCAGTTTAAAGTTGAATAGTTTGAAGTTTGAAGCTTCCCTTCTATGTATTGTTTCTAGTCCATTTAAAGTCATTCAAACTCTCAAAATAATATTTCTAAACTATCTATCATCTGACTGTTTTCTTATGCCCTTGATGAGCCCATCAGCACAGAACAGCATACACTGTTTATGTTCAGTGGATACTCTCCAATGGCGCTAGGGTGACATGGAGGAGACAAATTGTCTCACAAAAGCGCACAAAAAGTAGTCTTGTAGCTTCATAAAATTAAAGTTGAGCCCCTGATGTCACATGGACTATTTTACCGATCTCCTTGCCATGTTTCTGGACCTTGATCGTGTAAGGATCCTTGCTGTCTATGGAGGGTCAGAGAGCTCTCAGATTCTTACCCTCAGAATGGCGCATCCATATACCACCCGTCAAAAGTTGGCACTGAAATGTGTACAGACACACAGATGTTAGTAGGGCCATTCTTCATAAGATGAATGGCTCTCATCCTGAATTTGAGGAGGGTATTTACTAAAAAAAAAAACTGCACTTTGTGCATCCATATACCACACCTCAAAAGTTGGCACTGAAATGTGTTCAGACACGCCTAATCCAAAAAGCTGGCTCATTTGTCCGCAGAGGCTCAAAAATTGCAATTTCAACGCAACATATGTCCACAGTCTGTTCCCTCAGACGGTAGTAGGGCCATTCTTCATAAGATGAGTGGCTCTTGTCCTGAATTTGAGGAGGGGGGATCATATTTACTAAAAAACTGCACTTTGTCCGACAGACATGGGAGGCTTTATTTACTTTTGGAAGATCCACCTTAAAGTTTAGAACAGATCCACTAAACATTTCTGATGTGGCAGAGAGAGCTGCAGTGGATGCAATCTATCCACCGTCCTGTTCTACCACTGGTGAGGAGGAGGATCTGTTTTCTAGGACTGGGTATCTCGGCCTCCAGGGAAAGGTGGAAAAAGTGAATGATATATGAGTGATCTATCTATCTATATCACGCTTTTAACATTGCTAGTCATTCTTTCAAAACCTGATCTCATGCTTTTATTGCAATTACACACATTTTCATCCACACAATCATTGTTTCAAATCATAAGATTATTGTAATATATACTGAGAAATATAATGTTATTGTACCAACCTGTGACACATTTGTAAGAACTGGGCTGTAACTTTGCAATTGCAGAAACCAAGGATGACCATGTCTGACATTCCAGTCAAAGTTAAAGTGTGGCGAAAGTCTCCTTGATCTGTCGCTGATGAAGCACTTTCTGAGCTCCATGAAGGAGACAATGCGCACATTCGTGCCATCATTTTGCCAAGTGGCAATGGAAAATTCCAGTCTTCAAACTACACTACCATTAAAGATGGGGTAAGTGATTTCTGGTAGCCAATGTTGATATTTGAAATCACCAAAACAAACACGCCCCTACCCCAAAAGGGTCTCACCCCTATTTTGATAGCTCCACCCCATACATACATACAGCAACGATTAGTTCTGTGAAACAAAGTAAAACCAATGTCACTCACCTATCGAGAAGAAACAAAGCAACCTCGGCGTCCGATCGCAGGCCTTCCCGTTCCTTCAGTTCTCTCCAGCGCTGGAAAGCTGATCCGATATTTACACAGGTCCTACTTCTTGCCTTATCGTGGCACTGTGTCTACACCGGACACGAGTGGCACGGCGTGACAGAATACTATAGAACTCATTATAATCAGTGATGCTGTCTACACTGGATGCCGTGACACGACAAATCCCGACAGTAAACTGCTGCTCAGTAAAGCATAACTTTACAAGAGCGGGGTTTATGCTCTTGCCCAGTGCTGATGGGTTTGACTACAACCATCCACACCGGAGCCTGCGAGCATACTGACACTAAACATAAACAACCAGTGAACTAGTCCCCGTGTAATGACGTAACAGCGTCTGATTGGACAATACAGAACTCATTATTAGTATATATGAAATAACTGTAACTCAACTTATATTTAATTAACTAACACTATAATAGTATTTATGTAGCTTCTGAAGTCCATATTAAATGGAACAAATATGATCGTTAAACAAAATGAGAAGAATTAATCCAATGCTCTTAATCCAATGTGTTGCCTTCTTGAGCATCAGTAAGCATATTAATGTATGTTTCTCTAAGTGAGTACATCATGAATCCATTTCCCTAACCATGTTTTTGTCTTACCCTGAATTACTACGGTACATCTATAAAAAATAAGTGTTTATATTTGGACTATTTCAGACTGGTTCTGGCAGGAACCGCTGCGGAGCAGCCCAGTACATAGCCATGCACAGAGAGAAGAAGAACATTGAAGTGGACAGCCATAGGTTCCTGCAGAAAGTCCCAGCTGACCTCTGCATGTACTGCATCACTGCCTGTGCCAGTGAAACCAAAAAACATACAAAATTATCTTTTTACTGAATTATTATTAATTATTCCATGAAGAAGAATTTGAACAAGAACAGGAAAGCATTTCACATCTGCATGGCATAAAATATGATGAATATGCCTACAGTGGAAAAAAACAAATATAAAGCATCATTTACATATAAAGAATCATCAACACATTTATGGTGATAAAAGAGTTTGTAGTAACTGTCCTGTGGGTGATTTTTGTTCGAAATCAGACACAAGTGCTGTAATTGTAGAAGATTTTTATTAATCAAAATATGAATTAAACAAGTATAATCAATGTGAATATAGCATGTAAGCTACTATGATGATCATGTGTTTTCTGTATGTAAGGAGGTCCGAAGTTGAATACCTTATTCGGAAAGGCTAATGATAATGGGATAGGATAATGGCTTTTAAAACGAATAACGAATAATTTTGCCCAAATATTCGGCTGAGGCTGCAGCACGTGTTTGCTAGATTCACAGGTGAGCCGGGGATCAGCGTGATATTTTACACAAACCTCTAAATTCACGCAATGATGAGTGTGTGAAGTGAATGAATGTAAACTTTATGGAAGAAAAGAGTACAAATCAAACACAGCTTGCTGTTGCCTCTCTGTGCATCTCTCATAAATCAGAGCTTGGCAAGAGTAATATTACCTAAAATAATACATCATACACGTTCTAGTATTTGTGTAGGCCTATATTTAAAAGGCAATGATTTAAACCTTATAGGCTACAATATGATATGCTACACGAATGAATGGAATAAGCACAATGCGATCGCCAATCAAACAGCCACGTTGTCTTCTCTCAAAAACCAAACCATCTGTAGAGTAGGCTAATAATGAACTTGGATATAGATACATTTTCTACTAGGCCTACATGTTTGCTTCTTTATCTTTTGCTGGTTTGCGTGGCACGCGCACATTTGTTTAGTGAAGTAAAAAAAAAAAAGACTTGTTTAAAGAGTCCTGCGTATAATGAAAATGTGTGCCTTGAATTGGGATTTGTGCCTATAATAGACATAAAAACAAAACAAAAGGTGTGCAAAGCCTATGTAAGAGAAGTGGTGTGGACAATAGATGGATGAAAATAACTTCAAATGATCGTGTTCAAATGATCACTAAATGTTTATTATGAAATCTCTCTACTTGTATGATAAATTTATTCTTAGAAATTTTATATTTTATATTTTTAGAACACCGAAATAGTCTAAACAAATATTTTTCCATACTCTGTTGCCTTTTTTCCATAGTCTACCTTTCCAGACCTGCAAATTACTTAAGTGAAATACTTTTAAAACTGCGCAAGAACCGGTGAGCCAAAGGAAATGTCGTTTTACATAAACCTCTAAAATTACAATGCAGTGAGAAGTGTGTGAAGTAAATGAGTTTAAAATATATATGAAAGAAGCGCAAATAAAATAGCAGTGTTGTAGTTGCCTTCCATGCATTTCCTGGAAATTACTTAAATCAATTTCCATATTTCTAAACTGCATAGGAACCCTTATTGTTTTAATTAGAAAATATTTAAATATTTATCGGATCACGAAAGGTCCCCAAGCTGGGAACTCACGTTGCCCGAAGCACTGCCTATAGGCTTCAATACAAGGGTATCGGCTCCGACTGTTAGAAGATATTTAAATAAATGTTATAATCATAAAAAAAAAAAAAAAAAAATTATCTTAGTTAAACACAGCATATTTGTTCAGTGATAACTCAGGGCCGGATTGGGATCCATTGTCAGCCCGGGAGTGTAATGCTCAAAATTGAAAGCTGCCAAACAGTCATCAATAACTAAATGTACAATCAGGAAGCATCTCGAAAGAAAGAAAGAACAGGCTAAAATCACTTACATTTAATTGAAACAGACAATCAATAGAAAAAAACCTAAACTGAATGAAAAAATTCCTTCAATGTAAGTCAGTTTGGATAAAAGCGTTTGCTGTAAATGTTGCTAGTCACTGTACCTTGAGTCGCCAGGTCACGTGTGCTCGTTTGTCTTCTTGAAAACATATTTGTCAGTTTGGCACATTTGGCTGTGTCATCCTCCAATGCCTTTCTTTTTTTTTTAACCTGGCTTTTTATATATATTTTTTTACTATCCATTTTATTCTTCCCGCGATTAGCGCACTCTGGCTAACTCACACCACAGCATTAATGGTTTCGGTTTGTCTCCATGGCAACGACCTGGGACACACGCTTGAGTAGAGGAAGAGAGAGAGCGAGAGAGAGAGCGCGCGCGCTCTGACAACAGTAAATGTCATATTTTAATGTTAAATTCAAATCTTGTGATATTAGCTTAGTTATCAGCCGCACAGTAACTTTAATACATAGACGTTATTCTGTGTATGTAAAAAAATTAAAATAAATTTTAAAAAAGCAGGTGAGTCTGCCGGCCCAATTTATGAGCTTCATGTTATTCTCCTTATATGTAAGGAGGCCTGTAGGAGAGTAATCAAGTTGTTCTGCTATCATGAACATATGTTTCCTGAGTAAAATGAATACATTGTATGGGGGTAGAAGGACTATGTTGAACACGTCTTGAAGAAAAACCGTATAAAAGAGTGTGCAGACAAAGACTCGGAGATGTTTTCCTGAGCTTCTCGGCTTCATTGTCTGACAATAAAGTCTTATCTTCTGGCATCAAAAGCTCAAGACTTCAAGAGTGATTTCTCACAGAAGCGGCAGAAGCCACCACAAATTGGCGTCACGAACAAGATTGGAAAGGAGCAGGGGTGGAAGACCACTATCTTCCAGTTCTCTCTATCTACAGTCGATCTGCTAATATCGATCCTTGAGCGCCCTCTTCTCTCTATACAAGACACGCCCCTTACTGCTGATTGGCTGCAAGTGTGTTTTGAGACATGGTCCGACAACGTGGTCAAAAGCGTTTTTCAAAAACTGCTTAGTGCACCTTTAACTTCCAGTCTGTGTTTGCTTATCCAGTGGCTAGTAATATGGCGCCGATTACAAACGCAGTTAAAGTTAAGATGTTTACTTTAACTTTTTAGTTTAACTTTGGGTTCAGTGAGAAACTTAGCCGGGTTAGTTATCTCACGCTGAGACACCTTGATGGCGGTGCTTGTTGTTTTGCGCAGCTTGCGAGCATCATGCCAGAGTGGTTCTATGCTCTGTTTTCTGGTGTTTCTCTCTAGTTTCACCACTTGATCTGGGTTCAGTTTAATGAAGGACAGCTTCGGACAGCTCTGAGCACTACCGTGCTGGCTGAGCTAAGCTGCTGAACACGCTGAATTCCTCTCCCTGACTGCAGGTGAAATCCTGACTACCTGACTCAGAGGCTGTTTCTGTCTCACTACAGTTACATTGTAGCTCTTTGAAAGCCTCTGACCCGCCTCGATTTCCCCGTAAACGACACGGGTATTTCCATTTGTGTGGGTTAGAATGCTTTAAACTTTTCCAGAATTAAAATAGTTATAAGCATCCAAGCTGCGATATGCCTTGAACGCGCGTCTCCTTTGTATTTACACATTCCTTCTCGACTAGGTATTCAAAGATGTGTACCTGACTGACCTCCAGTAAATCACACAGGTCTGTAGGAAAACATTCTTGTCTCACTATTTTGTTGAACGGGTCTAAACGTGTTTAATTAATGGGTAATTAATTAAACATGAGCATGGCATGTTTCAAAATAAAAATGCAGTTAGCAGTCACCAGTACTGTCAACACACCATTAATACGGATTAGGCTACATAATGATACATTTTTTGTTTCGATTTAAATTTTCTTTTTAAAGTACACATTTCAAGCTTTCTATAGATGTATTTCTAATGTCTATGAGGCAAGTAGCCTATAGACTGAGTTTAGTTAAATTTTTGTGACGCTCTCCAGCTGACCGAGACAGCAGAAAGCACATCCTGTTTATTTCTTAAATTTACAAAAGCACAACATTTTGTTGTTATTGTAAGTGCACACAAATAAAAGACCTTTTACAGTGTAGAATAATGTGTTACTCTTATCTATATGAGCAAAAAAAAGTTGTTTCCACTGTTATTAGGGGGAAAATGGCAGTGGTCGCACTGTTGCCTTCATGCATTAAGAGCGCTGTATCTTCCACGCTTCACACAAACAGTCACAGAACAGCACACATTTAGGTTAAACTAACATTGTGATACTGAAAATGTTTTATGTCTATGGACTGTAGTGTAGGCAAGTCAAGTGTTGATTTGGGACGGCTAAATGGATCAAACATGTGGTCAACTCGCTGCCGGCCACTTTGAAAAACAAAAACATGAATTTAACAAAACAAAAAATTCTCAAAATATTTGTTTCTAAATTAACTTTATTAAAGGGTTACACCACCCCAAAATTAAAATTTTGTCATTAATCACTTACCCCCCCATGTCGTTCCAAACCCGTAAAAGCTTCGTTCGTCTTTGGAACACAATTTAAGATATTTTAGATGTAAACCGGGAGGTTTGTGACTGTCTCATTGACTGCCAAGTAAATAACACTGTCAAGGTCCAGAAAAGTATGAAAACATCGTCAAAATAGTCCGTCTGCCATCAGTGGTTCAACCGTAACGTTATGAAGCTACAAGAATAGTTTTTGTACACAAAGAAAACAAAAATAACGACTTTATTCAACAATTCGTGTCCTCTGCGTCAGCGTGGCACCATTTTGGAGAATATCTGCTGGACGCAAACTGCATACGCTGTTCTGAGTCAGCCGCGCCACACAGATACGCTGTTTTTTTTCGTTCAAATCGAAGCTTAAATAAACGTAGAAGACTGTGTGGTGCGGCTGACACAGAATGAGGGTGCAAATTGGACTTAAAATCTTCTAGTGTGCGGCCAGCCTAAGATATCGCTCTTGCATCTCAGAGCAGTGGTGATTTCTTCAGTTCAAAATAATGAGGAATGTTTTATGAAATGTAGTGGAGTAAAGTGAAGTAAAGGTAAATGTTTTGCAAAATAAAAATGCTTAAATAAAAAACAGATACTTAAAAATATGCTCAAGTACAGTAGTGAAGTAAAATACTTTGTTACCGTCCACCCCCTGTGTTTTAATCAATAAATGTTCTACTATAAATATATTTAGCTGTCTGTAAATCATAATTTATTTGTGAAATAATTTAACTGTTCAAGATTTTTTCTTTTCGATTTTTTTTAAAGTAACTAAAACTATATAAAAAGCAACAATAGTATTTAAATAGTTAAGTACACATATGTAGATATTTAATATTATCAAAACTACTGTCATATTATTAAAAAAGTGCAATATATTATTAGAAACACTATAATATAAGTACTGTATTAATAACTGAATTTAAGTAATAAGTGGAAACAACAATCTGCGTGTGTGATTCATAAAGTCAATTTTTTAATTTTGTACAACTAATAACTCATTACCTATTTACTGTTGTATTTGCGTTTTTGAGCAGGACTTTTATTTTGGTGCGGTGATGTTGTGTCATAAGGCTGCGCCGCGCTCCTGCATCTGTGATTCGGCTGAAGAAAGGTTTGTTTTTCCCTTTCAAAGTTTTTAAGTCAACGCTAACGATGTAAAATGGCTTATTTATTGTTTAATGTAAGACTGTAGTGATTTATCTGACGTTAGTGCACGTTATTTGTGAGAGTAAAGTTACAGAAAAGCTGCTTCTCATTTCTCTCCTGATATCGTGAATCATTAGTAAAAACATGAATGTAAATAGTGATGGAGAATCACCTGAAAGAAACATTAGAGCGTTTTTATTTGAATACAGTTGCTCTTTCTGTGAAAAATAATTATTAATTTATATGTTTCTCTGTTCTTCTCTCTTCTGGCATGAGATGTTAACATCTCTGATCATTAAAATTGAATTCAGAGTAGCCCTGAACCAATTCATAGTTTTACTTCATTCACTTAAAGTTTTGAGAAACAATTGTAACTTTGATATTCAATTTAAAAAAGTAACAATGGAGAAACTGAGCTTTTTGAAACTTCTTGTTGGTTTAAACACTGATTAAAGCACTCAAATGCTTCGTACACCTGCTGCTCAAAACTGTGTAAATGCAACGACAACAACAAACCATTTTTACAAACCAACTGCAAATAAAGTCATAACAGTGTTATCTAATGACTGTAACCTACCGATCATTTGGTATCGAAACAAATGTGTATGAAGTGTCTGTATGTATTTTATTTAAGGCCATTGACTATCACTGTGACTGACTTCTGAACAAGGGAGCTGATTGAGACGCACACGGACATTTAGTTTGGATCTTTTTTTTCTTTTTTTTTTGTGTGTGTTCATTTCTTCTCATTTTAATCATGACAGTATCAAACCACACAGAAAAAAAACTCCTGGTGAAGCAACTGAGATCCACATGACACACTATTATAAAGATGGCTTTTATTAAAGAGGAGAGTGAAGACTTCAGGATTGAAGAAGTATTCAGTCTGAAACAAGAAGATACTGAGGATCAAACAGGTTGGTTTTTATTCTCATTTGATAGCCGATTCTAAAAAAAATATTTATCTTTCTTTCTTTCTTTTTTTTTTTAAGCTAGAGACGAGGAAGAAAAGGAAAATATGAGTACATGAACAAGATGTTTATTTGCTCCATTACAGGCTGTATCCCTATCTGTCACCATTTAAAATTATAGCCCACCACAGCATTTTAATCATGATCCAGACAAAGATGCTGCATACAGCAGTTTCAGATGTAAATTAGAATGTATTATTTCAAAATCTGATGCAAAAACAGAATGGTCTGACATAAGCTTTGTGAATTTATGTTACATAACATCTGCACGAAACAAAAACAATTGAGTGTAAATGCAACTCTCTGATAACAGGTTCCGTTTATGGAACATCATTATAGTGTTTCCTTGGTTACCGCTGTTAACAAAGCAGAGCTGCGCTCCTTTTTTGTTATTTTATATGCAATATACAGATTCAAGATAAATAGAACATTTATTTTAAACCTCTCAAGACAGTCAGTTTCCCTCAGAAGTACATTAATATAAACCCCCACTCCCAATTCAATATTTGGGATTTTCTTTCTATATTTCGCGCATAGGGAACAGTATGGATAAAATCCACCACTGAATAAAAACAATAAAAAAAAAAGGTTATTGCGACTTTCTCACAACTCTGACTTTTTTTCACAGAATTGCGAGATAAAAACTTGCAATTCTGACTTTTTTTCTTGCAATTCTGACTATTCTGACTCAGAATTGCGTGATATAAACTCGCAATTGCGAGTTAAAGTCCAGTTTTGAGGGGGGGAGACTGATATGTTCTGAGAATTGCGATATAAACTCGTAATTCTGAGGAAAAAAAGTCAGAATTGTTAGATATGAATTCGTAATTCTGAGAAAAAGTCAGAATTTTTAGTTTATATCACGCAATTATGACTTTTTAACTCGTAATTACGAGTTTATATCATGCAATTCTGAGGAAAAAGTCAGAATTGTGAGAAAGTCGCAATTACCTTTTAAATTTTTTATTCAGTGGTGGAAATTGGCTTCCATAGAACAGCGAGCTTGTTCTGCCGATTTTCTTCTCTTTCATCCGTCTTCAGCGTCTCTGGCTTCTATTAACGGCCGTTTACAGACTTAGTAATATTTCCACACAAATTACATTTTGGAAAATGATTTCAATGCAGTTTGTCCAGAAGAGACATCGGCTGAAACAACAGAGCGCAGCGAAAGAGTGACAGCTAATATAACCTATCTAAAATATGCATGAAAGTTGAGAAGAATGTAAAGATGAAGCTTAATGGGATATGTTATGTTGGATAGAATGGTGAACCGGTCATTGTATCAACTCACAGCAGGCACATACTTTGCAGCAATTCATGAACATTTTGCAGAGAAATGAAGACAGGTCGCACCACAGCAATTATTTGCACTCACACAAATGCTCCCAAATATATTTTGGGGTCGCACAGATTACATTTTGGGAGCATATGCGACCAAAACGGTCGCAATTTCGAGCCCTACATTCATGTCCATCACTTAACTATGCAACTAAAAAAAGTGACTGATTTGTTGTCACGAAGTGATTTTTGTCTTCTCATCCTCAAAACCAGTGATTCTGTGAAAAGATACTCCAGATGTAGATGAATGAATGACTAAATGACTCGCTCTTTAAAACATTAATTAATTGAAACAAAGTAAGAATTTGATGTGAAAGATGAGATTAGGGGAAAATAATAAGGTTAGGGGAAAAAAAGGACCGTTTATAAACATAGTGGGAAATGACATCCGTTTTGTTACATACAGCAACTCATTTTAAGTTAACTATTTCTACCTCTTTCTAGTCACAGAGCACTTTATTTTGCGAGTCGCTTAAGTGAGAGAGAATCTGTAACTTAGTTCAGATTGGGGGAATTGTAATGTTTAATAATTTATTTTATTATGGAAATAATTTTTGCATTGAAATTTGCATAGATTTGTGTTTATATGCTGTCAATTACAGTTCTTAGAAAGAAAATCGGTATCGGCAGGTCACACTTCCAAAAAACTCGGAAATCGTAATCAGCCAAGAAAACTGCAATCGGTGCTTTTCTACTATAATTTTAAGTTTATCTTAAGAAGTACTAGGGCTGTGCCAATATATCAAAATTATCGAAATATCGCAAATGTACATATCGCAATATGCATATAGCTACAGCTTGCAATATTTGGGGCCATTAACAAAAGACACAGAGAATATCACTTCACTGCTCTTGCCTAAATAACTTTTGTAGCTTAAATAAGAATCAGTGAGTTCATAGAGTGAAGACTAAGCAGTGTTTTATTTTTCCTTCTTATTATTCAGTTCCTAAACTTTTAGGAGCTCATTTTTATTCCATCTCCTATCCTAAAAAGTCTGTCTTGCAGAGATTTGACTAAAATGAGCTCCTAAAACTTACTGCCAGATTCTGGAAGATAAATTCTTCAAACAGTGGCACAAGAGGATGTGATGCTGGTCCTTCAAGAGTCACTCGCAACTTATCTGCCCATAAAGCCTATACAAAATCAGTCTTCATGTATTTCACAACACTTCAGCATGTTATTCATATCAAGTGAGGGTTATTTTTTAGCATTTTTTACCCAAGCAAGGTCTCTGAGAACCTGACACATTGCACTTCTGGAGACTTCAGGAAGGTTGCAGTTCTGGAAAATGGTGGCGCTGGAGACTAAATGATTCCTGATGGTTTCACAGCTAATTCTTCACCTTAATTCTTAATTCTTTTGCAGTTAACGTGTCTTTTCTTCTCCACCTGTTTTTTCTGACCTTGCTGACCCAATGAGCATTTCGCTGCCCAATGGTCATGCCTTAACTTTGCTAATTCTATTATTGAATTAGTATTGCATCCTTCTCATGGGCTTTTAATTATTTAATTTTTTTTTTTACTTTGAGTTCAATCTCTTTTCTGGCTCATTTTATCTGTAAAAGAAAACCTGCCTAATAATTTAGCACACCTGAAATAAGGAGTTTTTGACTTTCAGCCTTCATGGACAATTATATATAACTTAAAAATGATTAAATGTAAAATCAATAGTAGTTATTAAGATTGATGTGGGTTGGAATTGGTAAAATGTTCTTGGAAAAAAAAAAATATGACCAGAATATCAACTTGCCTAATAATTCTGCACACAGTGTGTGTGTGTACAGGTGCTGGTCATATAATTAGAATATCATCAAAAAGTTGATTTATTTCACTAATTCCATTCAAAAAGTGAAACTTGTATATTATATTCATTCATTACACACAGACTGATATATTTCAAATGTTTTTTTCTTTTAATTTTGATGATTAGAGCTTACAGCTCATGAAAGTCAAAAATCAGTATCTCAAAATATTAGAATATTACTTAAGACCAATACAAAGAAAGGATTTTTAGAAATCTTGGCCAACTGAAAAGTATGAAAATGTACAGCACTCAATACTTAGTTGGGGCTCCTTTTGCCTGAATTACTGCAGCAATGCGGCGTGGCATGGAGTCGATCAGTCTGTGGCACTGCTCAGGTGTTATGAGAGCCCAGGTTGCTCTGATAGTGGCCTTCAGCTCATCTGCATTGTTGGGTCTGGTGTCTCTCATCTTCCTCTTCACAATACCCCATAGATTCTCTATGGGGTTCAGGTCAGGCGAGTTTGCTGGCCAATCAAGCACAGTAACACTATGGTCATTGAACCAGCTTTTGGTACCTTTGGCAGTGTGGGCAGGTGCCAAGTCCTGCTGGAAAATGAAATCAGCATCTCCATAAAGCTTGTCAACAGAAGGAAGCATGAAGTGCTCTAAAATTTCCTGGTAGATGGCTGCGTTGACTGTGGACTTCAGAAAACACAGTGGACCAACACCAGCAGATGACATGGCAGCCCAAATCATCACTGACTGTGGAAACTTCACACTGGACTTCAAGCAACATGGATTCTGTGCCTCTCCACTCTTCCTCCAGACTCTGGGACCTTGATTTCCAAATGAAATGTAAAATTTACTTTCATCTGAAAAGAGGACTTTGGACCACTGAGCAACAGTCCAGTTCTTTTTCTCCACAGCCAAGTTAAGATGATTCTGATGTTGTCTCTGGTTCAGAAGTGGCTTGGTAGACCTTTTCCTGAAGACGTCTGAGCGTGGTGACTCTTGATGCACTGACTCCAGCTTCAGTTCTCTCCTTGTGAAGCTCTCACAAGTGTTTGAATCGGCTTTGCTTGACTGTATTCTCAAGCTTGCGGTCATCCCTGTTGCTTGTGCACCTTTTCCTACCCAAATTCTTCCTTCCAGTCAACTTTGTATTTAATATGCTTTGATACAGCACTCTGTAAACAGCCACACCTTTCAGTAATGACCTTCTGTGACTTACCCTCTTTGTGGAGGGTGTCAATGTTCGTCTTCTGGATCATTGCCAAGTCAGCAGTCTTCCCCATTATTGTGGTTTCAAAGAACAAGAGATACCCAGAATTTATACTGTAGGGATGGTCATTTATTCAAACTCAAATGTAAATATTCTAATATTTTGAGATACTGATTTTTGACTTTCATGAGCTGTAAGCTCTAATCATCAAAATTAAAAGAAATAAACATTTAAAATATATCAGTCTGTGTGTAATGAATGAATATAATTTACAAGTTTCACTTTTTGAATGGAATTAGTGAAATAAATCAACTTTTTGATGATATTCTAATTATATGATCAGCACCTGTGTGTGTGTATATATATATATATATATGACGCAAGATAGTTATGGAATTTAACAGAACTGACTCAGTAACAGCTGTGTAAAAATCTGAGCATGTGGCACTTTAAGCATTATCATATTGCATATCAAATATTGCACTATTTAATGAGTTATTGCACTTTTCAATATCGCACGGCCCTTTGTCCTAAAGAATAATTTTTGGTATATTGAGTACAAAATTAGTGTGTGAAAATAGAGCACTTTAAGTACATTATGGAAGTGCACCTTTTTCACCTGGGAGCCCATCGGGCAGGTGTTCTTCAGATTTTGGTAGCCCAAAATGAATTTAATGAAAAAAATAAAATAAAAAAAACCTCTAAAGACTTTATTCAAATTTGCCTCCTCCGCGTCACCCTAGTGCCATTTTGGAGAATATCCGCTGAACGCAAACGGCGTATGCTCTTCAGTGTCAGCTGTGCCACACGGCGCATTCTCTGTGGCAACTTATGCTTGGAAATTAACCAGGGCTGTGTTTTTCAAAAGCATCATAAGCCTAAGTACATCGGGTCTACAATGTACTTAGGCTTACGATGCTTTTGGGAAACAGCCCTGGTCTGAGGCAGGCTAACTGTCAGGCTAAGTTCCTCTAACACTGACCAATTGAAACATATTGATGCACAACTATTCTATTGCGTTCCGTCTGTTTAGCTTGCGTTAACTCGCGTAAGCCTCGTCCACTCCTGACAGCAAAATGGAAATATTTGCATGACTTTCTAACATTTGCAGATGGAAAATATACCTGTGACATGTCAGTTATGCTCTGGGGACACACAACATCTCAAATGCATTAAACAGCACAAATATATTTGCTGTTTGCCATGATGGATTAGTTTGATCCATGATTGACATTAAGGGCTGCGTAACTCTTTCCCCACCAACATTTTTGAAAAAAGTTGCCAGCCATCGCCAGCATTTTTTCACAAAAATTTCATGCCCCAGAATATTTTGTTGTATGAATATCTGAACATGCAATACCTCAAAAGAGACCCTTTTTTTTCTAGCTTTAAGCATTGTTTTTTTTTATATCAACTCTTGAATGTAAGGTTTCATAAAAAAGCAACATTTTGAGCAAAAAGCTGTGCAAATTGCATTTTTATTTTTCCGGGCTGATATGCAGGCCGATCTTACTGGCTTCGTGGTTTATGTGAGAAGACTTAAACTGTGCTAATGCTTGTTCACAAATGGCAATATAATTCTCATGCTGTCCAAAGGAATGTTGTGCTGGAAAATAAACCTTTGGTCATGCATGCTCCGTTTCGCAAGGCGTTTGATAACTGCCAGGTTGAATGTTTAAAAGCAAAGGGTTTCTGAGATTACAAGAAACACCTTTTTCATTAGCCTTTTTTTTTTTCAGGAGACTTTGATGCCTTAAACTGCTTTTGTATTTTTCTTCTAGACCTAATTGAGGAGAGTCAAGAGCTGAAGGATTTGGAAGAGAAAGAGCAGAATGAGAAAAATCATGATTTAAAAATTGGAGAAAAGAAGATGAAATCTAATAGTTTTTTTACCTGCCGTCATTGTGGAAAGAGTTTCAATCGAAAACAAAACCTTGCGCTCCACATGAGGATTCACACTGGAGAGAGACATTTTATCTGTAAACAGTGTGGAAAGAGTTTCACTCAAAAAGGAAACCTTAAAATTCACATGAGAAGTCACACTGGAGAAAAGCCTTATACTTGCTCTCAGTGTGGACAGAGGTTTGCACATAAAGGCAACCTTAATTCCCACATGAGAACTCACAGTGCAGAGAGCTTGTTCACCTGCCAACAGTGTGGAAAGAATTTCCCTCAAAAACAAAACCTGGCAGTCCACATGAGGATTCACACTGGAGAGAAGCCTTACACTTGCACTCAGTGTGGAAAGAGTTTTGCTTATAAACATACTCACAGTAGCCACATGAGAAGTCACACAGGAGAGAAGCTCTTCACATGTGATCAATGTGGAAAGAGCTTCACGACAGAACAAAGCTGTAGATACCACATGACCATTCACACCGGAGAGAAACAGTTCATATGTGGTCAGTGTGAAAGGAGTTTCACACATAAAGTAAGCCTTAATCGCCACATGAGGAGTCACCTAGGAGAAAACCATTTTATATGTCATCTTTGTGGAAAGAATTTTAGTCATAAATGTAGCCTCAAAATTCACATGAGAGTTCACACTGAAGATAATTCCTTCACCTGCAAATCTGAGTGAACGTTCACACTGCTGCTGAGTGTGGGCCAAATCTGATTGTACACCTTCACCTCTTCACCTGAATTGAATAGAAAAGGAATATAGAACAAATTTGTATATTTGTGTGTGTGTATATATATATATATATATATATATTTTTTTTTTAATATATGAAATATTGTCTAGACCTCCACTGGTGACTTTAATTGAATACCCCTGGTATAGAGGCATCATTCCATTTCATATATTGATAACTTGGAATCAAAATAATTAAACTTAGGTCATGCTGTGAAGTGCCACACTGTATAACTGAATGATAATATAAATGATGGTCATATAAAGAAAATGACAAGCTGAATGAAATAAAGAACTTTACACAACATTTTCTGATTCATCTTAGTGAGAGAATGTACTTGTAATGTACTCATCTGATGACATCTGGAAGGTACCTCTGTAAAGTTGGCACCCCATAAAAAATAATCACCAAAACTATGCCATTCGTTTGTGCCAATTTGTGCCGCAAAAATGAACGTTTGTGCTCGTTTGGTGTTTGAGATATTAAACATTATTTTTATGACCGTGTGACATCACTCTCCACCCCGTGTTGCCCAAATCGCTCGGTTTGTGCCGTTAAAACAAACACTGTCTATTTTCCTTCCTTAGATATAACCAAAATGTTGTTAGCGGTTCATAAGATCATTTAGAAAGTGTAAGTAAATGATTAATAAACTATTTAAATGTACACACATGATAATAGTTGCTCAGTGTGTTAATAAATGCTTTATTAACACATATTCCTGCTGTAATTCATGATTAAATCAGGTAGTTATAAAACATTTAGTAGTTGCCAGCCATCTATTTTTGTGAGCTCATCTAAAGTGAGGACTATTTATACCTTATAAAAGCATTTACAAAGGAGAGTTAAAGGCTCAGTTATCTTCCAAACAGAAAAGTTAAACAAACACAACACAGAGGGATACAGAATATTTTTTCAAGATACAAAAAATTAAACTGTACACTAGGAAAAAATTAAAATAAACCTCTGCAATTTCACAGAAAAAACAAAAACAAAATATAAATTCTGTATCCCTCTGTGTTGTTTGTTTATTTTTTCTGTTAGGAAGATAACTGAGCCTTTAAATCTCCTTTGTAATAGATATGCTTATAAATCAAGAACAAGGCATTTATAGCTGTATTTATAAACTGCTTACTAATGACTTAATGTTGGGACAATGCTTTATAAAGGATGAACTGACTATTTACTAATGCTTACCTAATGATTCATAAGTTATAAGTGGAAAAAACTCTCTCTCTGTGTGTGTGTTTGTCTAACTTATTAGTAGTTAAATAATTAATTAGGCACAACTAATAATAATATTTATTGTTGCATTTGTTTATTTTTGTTTTTGAATAATCTGTGGCCCTACAAAGATTTAATTTTATTGACAAAGCTTGCTATATGGTTTCCGCACTTATGAACGTTACTAGATGTTTTTACTTTAAATATTCAAAAAGACTCTGAATACGTTTTATTGTTTGAATGGTTTACTTTTATTGTATGTACTTTTTCCAGCACTTCTGACATTTGTGTTTTAGCAGGACTTTTATTTTGGTGTGGTGATGTGATGTCATAAGGCTGCGCCGCGCTCCTGCATCTGTGATTAGGCTGAAGAAAGGTTTGTTTTTCCCTTTCAAAGGTTATAAGTCAATGCTGCCCGTACGGGCGATCTTCAAACGATGTGAAATAGATTAATTATTGTTTAATGTAAGATTGTATTGCTTAATCTGACATTAATGCTCGTTATTCTACAGCAAAGTGCATCAGTAACCGAGTAAAAGCAAAGCTGTGTCTCATTTCTCCCTGTATCGTGAATCACTTGATAGTAAACACAGTTATAGATTACAGTTGCAATTTCTGTAAAAAAAGAAACCATTGTAAGTTTATTTTTGAATGTCTCTGTTCTTCTCTCTTCTGGCTTGAGATGTCACCATTTCTGATCATTAAAATGAAATTCATAGTAGCTTTGAAGCAATCAGTTTTTATTCACTGGAAGATAAAAAAACAAATAGTATGCTATTATATTTTTGTTATTAGGAAACTTTTATATCCATCAAGTGTAAATGGAGTGACTCAAAACCCTCTTTTGCCCATTTTCAAATAGCTCATGCAAAATAATAATAATAATAAATAAAAAAAGATGAAGGGAGGTTTGTCAAACCCAAGAATGCAGGGTAAATTTAAGTCGAGCCTGTTTTAGAAAGAGAGGTAACTTATACTCAGAGTCCGTTACCGTGGTAACTTACTCTGTGAACCTAACCTGGGGTGCATAACGGGGGGAAGGTTAGGACGATTTCAAGGGCCCGGCTAGGAAGAGGGGGCCTGGAATGCGATTTTTACAGTGGGGCCTACAAATACAAAAGCAACATTTATTATTTTCCTGTCAGATTTTAATATTCTTCCAGTAGTTGGTATTTGTGGCCATCCTCTTCATCTGTTCTTCATTATTTTGGTTAGCCTTCTTACTGTTGGCTGAGTAGAAGTCAAATGTTAATTTCATTAATTAAGAAATGCAACAGTTTGGATCAGAGATTTTTAAAATTATTTAATTATGCAAAAAGCATTAGACTCTATGCGGAAAAAGCTGCTGCACATTGAAAAAGACACTGAATTATATTTAATATGTCAAATGTTTGTAAAATCACGTAGCCTACACCCATGAACCTTTTATGCTTAAAGCTTTACCTGATTGAATTATGTTTTATACTTTTATACTTGCTTTTTTTTCCTTCTTTTGCCTGTGGGATACCATTAAAATGAATATTAGTTCAATAACTTAACATTCTGCCAGTTTTCACCTCTGATATTATAACAGTGATTAAGAATTAAGGTTATGCATTGACTCGGAAGTATGCAGACGTCTTGTTGTCGGGTGCTGTTGCCATGATGAATCGTAATTTCGGAGCTCCATTGATCATGGCTTTTCATAGTCGTGGTGCATGCGCTAAGTTTAGAGTCAACTCAGAGTGGATTGAATTAATTCAGTTCAGCTGTTCTGAAACTCAATTCGCAGCTTGTCACAAATAATTTTTTTTTTCCAAAAAAAACTCTATTGTGGTGTCATTTCAATTATTTAACTTACAATTATTTAACTGATTATTTAACTGTCTCACGGTCTGGTGGAATGATCTAGTGTGCGCGTTCAGAGGATTATAAGGCTAAAAATTGGTTGAAACCGTCTTCATGTCTGTGGTCTCCCATGGTTTTAAAATTGGTTAAGATCGGTGAAAATCGTCTAGTGTGCAGCCAGCTTTAGTCAACTCAGAGTTCAAGTTTTAACTCAGAGTTAATTTATGTATTATTATTATTATTATTCATTTATTTTTATTCCGTTATAATGAAAAATTGAACTGTTGTCTTAACCTGTATGACAATCCTTGAAAATAAAAATTGTTGTTCAAAAAAAAAAAAAAAAGTTTTAACTCCGAGTTGGTTGAACCTCCTTATTGAAACAGGCCCCTGCTGCTCAAAACCAACTGTGAATGTGAAACCAACAAGTATAATCTAATAAAATCTATAGGTCAATCAGTACCTAAACAAATACATATGTAGTCTCTATATTTTTTTTTTTTATTTATTTATTTTTATTTTTTTATTAATTTGTAGTGCTAGCTTGTTTTTTTTTTTTGGTTCTGTTTTTTTGGGCTAATCAGTTAAAGGCCATTGCTCACCGAGTCTGAATTTTTCGCACGTTAAAAAAAAAAAAAAAAACCACTTCGTGTTGTGTCAGTCACGTTTACACACTGCCTCTGAAACTTTCGTCCGTCATAAAAAAATTCGGATCAATTTTCTGTGTTTTCGCATCCATAACAAGCATTTTGATAGGAAAGGATGACGAATACGAAAAAAAGGGAAGAACACCCTGATGAAGGCGAGTTAGCCGCAATGCGTCAGTGCACAAATGTGTTGTTTTTTTAAATTCTAAAGCCATGTGAATAAAGGCTTTTTAATTTTTTCACACTATTCGAGTGCCTTGGATTTATGAGTTTTTTGACGATACGAAAGAATCCCGCATCCAAAGAGCACCAATTAATGGACTTTTTATACCCCAGCAGCACTTTTTTGCATACCTTTTGAATAATGGAAAAACACATTTGAAAATTTCGGGCTCCGTTTGCAATGGCCTTCACTCCGACTGATTCCCTTAGCAGTGCGCTGATTACTGAACAAAGGAGCTAATTTGAGATGCACCCAGAAATTTAGTTTGGAATTATTCATTTTTTTCTGTTCATTTTTTTTCTCATGACAGTATCGAACCACACAGAAAAAGTGGTGAAGCAACTGAGATCCACGTGACACACTATTATAGAGATGGCGTTCATTAAAGAGGAGAGTGAAGACATCAGGATTGAAGAAGTATTCAGTTTGAAACAAGAAGATACTGCGGAACAAACAGGTTGGTTTTCATTTGCATTGGATCCTTACTGAAATGAATGATATTTTTGAAGAATGTCATGTTTCCTAATTTAAGTGGTTTTATTTATAGAGCCTCATGTATACAAACATTGGCTTCTGTTTTCCTGAAATAAGAATAATTAAAATTGCATGTAAACTGGAGTGAAGAGGTTTCCTTGTGACATGTAACATCCTTGCTCTGATTATTGGAAATAACTGCATTATTGGTGCATATGTAAACATAGGCATTGTCTAAATAGAAATTCAGATGCAAAACGTGTGGGAGAAAAAATGTTAGGGAGTAGAAAAGGCTGATGAGCCAATAAGTTCTCCTATGCCACCATCTACAGGTGAAAATTGGTAATGTTTTTTTTTTCATCAACTGTTAGATCTCGAAACTTTCATTTCTACAAATGTTTACACAGACATTCTTATTCAAAGTTTCTTCTTTCTTATTTTTGTGAAAATATTAGTATAATTAAAAATTCAGTGATCTCAATCATTAAATGGTTTACTGTGACAAAGTATATATATCTCTTCACAAAAATGATTTGAAATAAAGTGAAAGTCTTAGTTAAAGACTTAATTATATTTAACAAGTACTTAGTAATTTATTATTAACTTTTTCCCCGCCAAACACAGAATTTTCCGGGTTTCCACATTCTCTGGGTGCTATTACGCATCTGAATGTGTCCAGAATGTCCCGAGACGAGAGAGACGAGAGAGATGGATAATCAAGCAATCTCATATGTAAGCAGATGCCTATGATGCATAAAATAATGCGATCATCAACAATAAACAGCATATAAATGAAAACTACCTAATGTTACCAAGTGAAATGTCTATGCAGGAAGTGGCAAAGGACTGTTCAAGCTTTGGGGGAGCTGATGGACGTGATCTACTGCATCTTTTAAAATGGATACTGAACGAAAACTAAAATAGAACTTTACTATTTTTAAAAAAGCAGTAACGGTACTGAACCATACCTTGTAAATGAATAAAAATAAAGTATTAATATTAATTATTATATTGATCATTAAAGTTATTTCATAGTTCACTAATGTTAAAAGAAGAAACTTTGAACCTGTGAACATTTACTCTGATAAATGAAAAGAACTGTTTATTCAACATAGAAATTTTGTGTTACAAACCCAGATTGAAAAGGTTTTAAGAGCTTGTTCAAGGACAAGTGAGAAGTGATGAAACACAATCATTTACATGTGGTAGCAATTCGATAGAAAAGATCTGACTTACTCCTGTGTTGTTGGGCACAGTGGAGAAACGAGGTCTCCCCATCGTTGTCGTCCTCTGCCAGTACTACAGCTTCGTCCCAGGATATGCTGGCATGCTTAAGATCGTTGGTAAAGGTCTGGTGCCAGGTGGCCACCAATGCATTATTGTTGCTTTCGTAGAATATGCCCGGCTAGCCTAAGTCGTTGCTGTGTGATGGCAACTTGAAGGCTGTTGGAATTTCCCAGCTGCAAGACTTTCATTGGTGATGCGATCAATATACCAGATCTTGAGAATGCGCCGGAGACATTGCTGGTGGAATGTGTTTATCCTCCGGATAGTGTTTGCCGTTAGCTTCCATGTTTTGCATACATAAATTGTGCTTTTGGACAACAATGGACAACTTGATCTTAAGAGAGATTGAATCTGACAAAGACATTAAACTGCTTTTGTATGTTTTTTTCTAGACCTGATTGAGAAGAGTCGAGAGCTGAAGGATATGGAAGAGAAAGAGCAGAATGAGAAAGATCATGATTTAAAAATTGGAGAAAAGAAGATAGAATCTAACAGTTTTACCTGCCATCACTGTGGAAAGAGTTTCAATCGAAAACGAAACCTTAAGGTCCATATGAGAGTTCACACTGGAGAGAAGCCTTACACCTGTCAACAGTGTGGAAAGAGTTTCGTTCAAAAAGGAAGCCTTGCAGTCCACATGAGAATTCACACCGGAGAAAAGCCTTATACTTGCTCTCAGTGTGGACAGAGTTATACACATAAAAGCAATCTTAATTCCCACATGAGAACTCACAGTGGGGAAAGCTTGTTCTCCTGCCAACAGTGTGGAAAGAATTTCATTCAAAAACAAAACCTGGCAGTCCACATGAGGATTCACACTGGAGAGAGACATTTTATCTGTAAACAGTGTGGAAAGAGTTTCACTCAAAAAGGAAACCTTGAAGTCCACATGAGAAGTCACACTGGAGAAAAGCCTTATATTTGCTCACAGTGTGGACAGAGTTTTATACAAAAAAGCAACCTTAATTCCCACATGAGAATTCACAGTAGAGAAAGCTTGTACACCTGCCAACAGTGTGGAAAGAATTTCAATCAAAAACAAAACCTTAAAGTCCACATGAGGATTCACACTGGAGAGAGACATTTTATCTGTAAACAGTGTGGAAAGAGTTTCACTCAAAAAGGAAACCTTGAAGTGCACATGAGAAGTCACACTGGAGAAAAGCCTTATACTTGCTCTCGGTGTGAAAAGCGTTTTACACATAAAAGCAACCTTAATTCCCACATGAGAACTCACAGTGGAGAGAGCTTGTTCACCTGCCAACAGTGTGGAAAGAATTTTCTTCAAAAACAAAACCTGGAAGTCCACATGAGGATTCACACTGGAGAGAGACAATTTATCTGTGAACAGTGTGGAAAGAGTTTCACTCAAAAAGGAAACCTTGAAGTCCACATGTGGATTCACACTCAAGAGACATTTTATCTGTAAACAGTGTGGAAAGAGTTTCACTCAAAAAGGAAACTTTAAATTCACATGAGAATTCACACTGGAGAGAAGCAACAATACCTAAAGTCTGTCTACACTGGATACGACAAAGCAACTGTTGCATATCATTTGAACTTTGTGCCAGTACGTCATAAATAGAACGAGGGAGTAGTTTACTGTCAGGGATTTTGTTGTGTTGCGCCACATTCAGTGTGGACAGCATCGCTGACTATGAGTTCTGTAATATTTTGTCACGCTGCGCCGCTTGTGTCCAGTGTAGACATGGTGTTACACTTTCACTTAGTGTGGAAAGAGCTTTACTCACAAAAAACACTCTTAATAATCACATGAAAATACATACAGGAGAGAAGCTGTTCACATGCAATCAATGTGGAAAGAGCTTCATAACAAAACTAAGCCGCAGATACCACATGACCATTCACACTGGAGAGAAACATTTCATATGTGGTCAATGTGGAAGGCAGAGTTCACAAGTCTTAACTTGGAGTCTGAGTCAAGTCTGAAGTCTTTATCGCTGGAGTCCGAGTCAAGTCTCGAGTCTTTGTTCACAGTCAAGAGTTGAGTCTCAAGTCATTTAATGCGTCACTAAAAAAAACTCCATTCAGAATCCTCATGTTTTGAAATCTTCCCATTTACAAAGCTGTTTAGACAAACTGTAATATATTATATTTTTATTAATAATATATGATATGTCTTGTTAATAATGGGGCGGTTTCCCAGACAGGGTTTAAATGAAGATCTAACCTAGAATAGTTAATCATGGTTTTAAAAATGGCTTTCTGAAACACAGATTAAGTACAGATTACTAACACCTGGAGATCTATTTGTAATGAATTTAATGCAAATGAACACATCTACAAGAACAATACAACAACTTAGGGTAAGAATAATAAGCTTCATTATGTGGCTTTTTTTTTTTTTAAATCACTGTTGTCATTATAGTAGTTATTTAATACAGGTTTTGTGGAAGAATATAAAAATAAACCTCAAAAAACTGCTGCTGAAGCTCGAAGAGAGAGGTTTAAGACTGGTGGAGGACCTGCAAATAAAGACTGACGAGTTGGATGAGTTACTGACAGGAATAATGGAGAGCCAGCAGCCTTTGGAGAACATGCATCTGGATAGTTCAGATGATGGATCACACCTACCTACATTAAGTATATTAATTATATTCTTTACTTCTGTTTCTCTCCTATCAAACTTCAGTTTGCTTCTTTCATCTGATGTGAAACATTTTCCCATTTAATCTGTATTTATTTGACCATATATGAACTGTTCTTTTTTCAAGGAGAACAGAACTGAAGAGTTGGAAGGCAGTTTACCCTCCACATCCTCAGGAGCAAGGGTGGCAATGTCTGCCAGTACTGGTCACCAGAAGAAATGACTCCCTGTCCATGAAAGGTTATATGGCTAATGAATTCCATGAACACAAGTTGAAGTATCTTAAGGAGAAGCATGAAATGAAGATGAAGATACTACAAGTAGAACTGGAGATGAAGATGAAGGAGATAGAGCAGGCTCAAATGTCACATCATTACATGAATCTGTGAAATAAATATTGTTTTATTAAGTCAGGATGGTTGTTATGATGGTTTCATAACATACTAGACAAAATATCATTATACTTTTTACGTATATTTTATTTGCTCAATGTATGTATCAGATCTGAGCAGAAGGTTGAAAGGTAAATAATGTAAAAATATCTATTTAAAGTGGCACAAGCATCTCTGTATGCAAGTCCTTCTCTGGGGTCTGTTGTAAATGGTGGCACATCTGGATTGTCATCCTCTACTATTGAGGGGATCTGGGAATCCCTGCTGTTTCAGGTAGTTGTGAAGAACAGCTGTTGCAATGATGACCGTGCAGCATCTTCTTGGTTTGAATCGGAGTGTTTTCCGAAGGCACTGAAAGCGACTCTTCCAAACACCAAACATGCGTTCTACTAAACCCCTTGTGCGCATATGAGCCTGGTTGTAGCAATTATGGCAATATTATCGGGTGCAATTATGGTGTAAAAAAAAAAATTATTCTGCGCATACCCACTGTCACCAAGCAATATTCCATAATGATCTCCTCTTTCAAACTGAGTATACAGAGATGAGTTGAGGAAAATTCAGGAATCATGAGTTACACCTTTCCAACGTGCAACAATGTTTGAAAACTGTAACTGGGGAGTGCATACACCTTGGACATTTATGGAAAACCAATTATTTCTGTTCCTGTATTCCTCAGCATCTGGAGTAGAGGGACGCTTAATGGGAATATGGGTTCCATCTATGCAACCTATGACTCCTGGGAAATTTCCATATTCATAGAATAGTACCTTCTAGTTAGCCCGGGTTGTAGTATCAGGGAAGTTTATGTAATATGGTCTTAATTCACAAATGGCCCTGCATACTCTGTGAATGACTTTACTTACTGTTGGTTTCTAGATGAAAGGCACCACATGGCAAAAACCTTAAAGTCATGAGCACCTGGAGACAAACTGGAACAGACAGTCTTCTTTGGGTCACAGATGAAAGCCTGAATTCTAAAAGTGAAATAATCTCCACTGCATTTACTTTATGCATGCGGAAATGATCTCGAAAATTTACTGCATCCAAATGTTGCAATGGGTCACTTCTGTCTGCAAGAACTTGTCTAGCTGGTGGTAAGCGTTAGTCTTCATTGACATAGTCCAAGTAATCCATATGTCCTCCAAATGACATTAATCTGAAGTTAAACCTGCTTCCTGGTAGGTTTAATTTAAGCTTCAATTTAGTCCTGAAGTAGCTCTAGTCTTCCTCCAGGAAATCAGCCTATTAAATTCTGGACTAGACCAAGTCTTAGACTATTTAAAACCATGACAGAGAAAACATATTTCTGTTAATCTGGTTTAAAGGGTCATTTTAGTCTAGGACTAGACTTAATCTCGGTCCGGGAAACCGCCCCAATATGATCTGTGATCTGTGATCTGCTTGGTAAAAAAAAAAAAGGTGTTAAGATGTAAGGTTAATGTACATCCAGCCTGTTACTAATGTTTTAAGCCTTTACCATTTTCAAAACAGTTTTTCTGTAACCAAATTCTATAATAAGAGTCCGATCTACCATGACACATAAAGAAATATGTGAAACAGATATTACAAAACCATACAAATAAAATATTGTTTAATAATATACAAATAAGTGACATTTCACCAACTTTACAGGAGGGCCGAAACTAAAATTTACCATAGTTTGATCTGATTTTGTGTACTGATTTCAATCGTTTATAATAATAAAAATGTGTACACGCATAGATAACAGTATACTTATTGAAAACTATTATAACATTTATTGAGAAATTGTATTTATTCATTTATTTTGTGTGTAAAAACATGGGCGCATCTGATAATATGAACAAAGCATTACATTAATGAGTTTAAAAGAAACAACAATCTATTGTGACAAAATATCACATAAAAAGTTCTTATATCAAATTAATTAATTGATTGTGATTAATTTTTACTAAAATAGTTATCCCAACCACTTAACAATTTGGCCAAATGGGTGATTTAAACACCTTTACATATGGCTTCCCTAGTGAAAAATTTATATACACAAATGTATTTGAAACTTTTTTTTCATGCTAAGTATACTACAAATACATTTACATATTGGTTACTTAAAGTCTGCTATATTAGAACAACTAATTTTGTACTTAATACACTTTAATTGTGTGGAAATAGAGCTGAAGTCCAACTAAAGATATGCTGAAGTATATTTGATTGTGCTAAAAGTGGAACTATTGTGAGTATGCTTTAGGTACATTTTAAATATCTTGCATTTAAATACCAATATTATTCAAAGATCATACAATCCTCATCAATAATGACATTAAAACACATTTTAGGCTTAATATTGAAAAATGTGCATTGTGCACAAGTAGTTCTCCAAATAAAGTTTAATTATAATTTCTTATCGGTAAGTATAGAGTGATATGTCAGCAATTAGACAATAAATAAAGAAAAGAAAATGTTCATAGATTTGAACTAGTATGAAAAATGCATTTTTAGTACAGTATATTAAAATTTTACTCGGGTTTGTAATAAAAGAAAATATGATAGCAGATACCATTAACGGAATAATACTGAAGTAACGAATTGCATAACTAATTATTAATAATAATAATCCCTTCTCTGCATTCTCTCTCTTGTGGCTAAACAGTAACTGAGTGCCTATATGATGACATGTACCATTAGAAAGTTATTGGTTACTGCCTGCTAGCTAGCTACATCTCACTGACATTGAATTACATGTGGTATCAGCCTTTTTGACTTGTGCTATCCACAGGCTTTACCCACAATACATTTCTCAATGTATTCTCAGTGTATCTCAGTGGCGTAAGTGCAGTTATGAACTTTTGGCACCAACTGGCTTAGTATTTTCAGTGTTAAGTCTTTTAAATAATTTAAGAATTTACTTGTGTCCTTTTGGCAGTAGAAATTATTCATTTGATATTTCATTTGATATATATATATATATATATCTCAGTCTCACCCAAAATGTCACTTACGCCCTTTTGGTTCTCAGCCCTCGATATGTATCCTAAAAATGTGGGTTGCGGCTTGATGACCATGGGAAAATGTGAGTCCCATGGCCAAACCAGTTGAGAACCACTGCTCCAGAGTAAGTAACATCTGCTCATACTGGTTTAGCACAGCACGAATGGCACCAGTGTGTACTGTCCACCTTGTAGGACACAACGGTCTGATGCCTTTGACAGATTGACATTCTCTGACTTTGAAATATCTTGGAAAATTGACTTCATTTTCACATATTGTCCAAACAACACTCCCACTTTATGAACCCATTGCAAAGAATCACGGATAACAGGAGATGCTGTGCAAGCATGCTGTGTAATTAAATTTACACAGTGCGGACCACAGTGGACATATAATGCAAGTGACTGACTGTCTTTGATGATGGCCTGTGCCCCTGAATGTTTTCCTGCCATCATAAACCTGATCTCTCAGCCCAGTGATGGATAAATTAAGATGAAGCAAAACATCTTTCAAAACCTTTGCCAGGATATCTCCTGTTGTCACAGACACTTCATACATGCCTATAAATTCCTCATGGACTACTAGATCATGAGCAACATATCCTGTTCCTTCCCCGATACATCTTGGATACCATCCATAAAGACAGAAAACTGCAAGTTAGGAAGTGAATTGATGCTTTGTGCAATTTCATGAATTATAGAATTACAGAATAGGTCAATGAATTCATTTTGAATTTGTAGAGAGGTAGAATCAGTTCCCCTTCAGGAACTCCAGCTGCGTCTAAATGCTATGGGAACGCCTTCATTGTGACCACGCTCTGAATCACGTGTGTAATCAGTCCAATAGATGGGCAAGACATCACAGACGGGGTGACGTAGAGACCAGGAAGCTTAAAAGCATGGTGGAAACAGCGGCTGCTTCTGTCATTCAGCAAGCACTCTATGTGTGTGTGTACTATTTACTGTTTGTCACGTTGAAAGCATTATGTCTAAAGCTAAAGAGGAGTGCAAACACAGGGGCGAGAGCAAACAGCAGTTTAGACTGTGTGTTCCTCCCTGCCCGTGCTACATTACAGGCGGGGATTCACACAATCTATGTGTTGTTTGTTTGGGAGAGAAGCTCTCGCTGCGGACACTTCACTCCTGGAAGGCTCTCTTCGAGGAGGGAGCCCTCGCAAGCGTTCTCCGCTTCTGCTGAGGCAGAGCGGCGGCGGTTGTGGGGTCGGCAGATGGATCTGGTGGAGGGAATGGAGATGGGCGAGTCCCTTTCTTCTTCCTCTGCTACCAGATCCAGCACCCTCTCCCAGGGATCAGAAGCACGCTCAGCGGTTTCTTCCCCCCGGGGAGAGGGCTCGACGCTTCATATATCGTTCTCTTAGGAAGTCGATGTTGAAACCGTCAATGAGACTGTGGAATCGCCACCCCAGTCTGCCCAGTATGCAGAGCTAATGAAGGTGATAACTTGTGCTGTGGCAAAATTAAATATCGATTGGCCCGCTGAGAAGCAGACTGAGTCGTCAAAGAGCAAGTTGGATGAGCACTTTTTACGGTCAAAGCCGCTGCTTCCACGCCGGGGTCTGCCATTCTTCCCCGGCTCTTTAGTCCCGCCAGTGTTGGTTATGCTAATGTTGTGGGATTGAATGAATGAGCACGGATACAGGGCTAAGCCCGGGTTGAACAGATGCTCGTGGGCTATCTGTCTCCCGGCAAAGGCCCCGGCATTGCCCACCAAGCTGCTTCGGAGCTCCGTCGGACCGCTGACTAGTCTCCCCGCGCCACTAAAGAGACCACCGGGTGGTCTATGGCAGCCTTGGTGGCAGCAGAGAGGCATTTATGGTTGACCCTGTCCGAGATTAAAGACAAGGACAGGGTCTTCCTTCTGGATGCCCCGCTTGCGCCTTCTGGCCTGTTCGGCGACGTCGTTGACAGGTTTCAGGAGGCCCGTAAACAGGCGGCGGCGTTCCAGCGGTTCCTTCCTCGCTGCCGCTCCTATGCATCTGGGGCTGCTGGACGGGAGCAGCCCCTTCCGTGTACCGGCTCCTCATACAGGGAAGCACAAAAATAGAACAACAAATCTTCTAAGTCGAAGGCGGATCTAAGGACCGTTCTTCTGATGAAGTAGACTTTTTTTCTTTACAAATCCTTAGTTTGTGCTTCTAATTCGTGACCAGCATTTTGTTTTGTACTCTCTCCATGTTCGTCACGAATCACGCAACGGCGACGTCCTACGTCATCCGCTGGAAATGCTTCTGCATATGACAAATGGCGGAAGTGATAGAAAAGTGTTTATTACGTTTGAAATATGGATATGTTTCTTACAAAAATGCATGGATTCACTACAGGAGGCCTTTATTTACTCCTCGGAGCCATGTGAGGCACGTTTTATCACGGAAGCGCTCACTTTTTTAACGTGTTTTGGACTGTTGACCAGAATCACCCACCCACTGCAATGATAGAACTTACAAGTGCCAGAACAATTTTTAATATAACTCTGATTGGATTCGTCTGTCATATAAACCTAGGATGGCTTGAGGGTGAGTAAATAACAGGCTAATTTTCATTTTTGGGTGAACTAACCCTTTAAGTTTGTGCCAGGCTTCGACCTTGTCATTCCATTCAACAAAGATCCAAGAATCTCAGCTGATGTCTCTCTTAGCTCTTCTTCACTTTCCACCTGGGAAGAAACTTCCAATCACCATCGAGTCAGAACATTTTTGGAGTTCATCACTCTTCAAACCCGGAAGAGCGTGATTGCAAGTCCAAACCTTGAAACCAATCAACACTTTCATCCGAGACTACATCCAGACACTCGTTCAACGACTAAGGCAATGAAAGTATCGTATATTTAACTAAACAAAACAAAACAGAGGTTTAGTATAAGCTATAGACCCCATTGTAAAACGGCGCTGATGGTTTCACTCAAAGGTTAACTGACTCCTTTTCATAGCTTCATTCCCCTGTTTCTCTAATGGCTTCATTCATCCAGCCTCACTTGCCCTTCCCCCATGTATGAGTGATTGTAGATGTTCTACCAAAAAAAGACTCAGAAGGCAGAAGAACGTTCAAATGAATTTTATTCCATGAAAATTTTACAATTAAATAATAAAATGGAATCAAAATCCTCGGTTAAATTCCTGTCACAACTTCTTTGGTGGACGAATGGATAGGACCCAAACCTAGTGGTGGTTGGGAGGATGGAGGTGAACTTCAGCTACAACACCTACAGGCAGTGAAATAGGAGAGTGAGATCAGTCTTTTATAGTTGATGTCAGGATGGGATTGGCTAAACAGATTATTGTTAATACGTTACGTGGCATTTAGGTCTTTCTGGTAGAATTTACGCAAACGCTATCATGAATAAGGTGGTCTGCTTGGCCACTGCTAAAATGTATTATTCTCCCTTTCTGGTCCTCCATGTCTTCTCTAATATCAATTCTTACTTTCAGTGGGGTTCATCTTCTTTTTGTCATAGTGTATACCGCCTATACAGTTTTTCTGCCCTTTCTGGAACCTCAATCCTCTTCCAATCTGCAACCAAAAAATCTGTAAATTTCATGGTATGGTATCTCTTTTTTATCAACTTTTTAAAATATATAACCATCCGTTGCCCATCTGGACTTTAAGGAAAATTTCAAAAATAAATGATAGAATACATTTAAAAGACATAAGTCTAACGTGAATTGTTCACAGTCTGATATGATCCCAAATTGAGATTTCCCAATTGTTCAACACTGTAAAAATGATTTGTTGACACAACTTTGTTGCATTGACTCAGTTAAGTTTAGCAAACACTAGGTGTTAAAGTCCACTCAACTTATATGTAGTTGTTGAAATAACTTGCATTAAATTGAGCCAACGCACTGTGTCAGTTAATGAGCATTTACATTTTTTAGTTAAGTCAACTAAAAAACATATTGGTTGAACTTAATTTTTCATGTTTTCACAACCATGAACCAAGTCTAATCGACATAAAATAGTAATTTTTCTCAACATCATAACTTAACTATTTTGAGTTTACTGGATTGCTTTGACAAGAAGTTTTGGATATCTATCTGGAACCAGATTTTTTTAACACAACTGCAAAATTGAAACTGTCTGCATTTATTTTTTAAACAGATGCATCCAAAAACAGACAAAGAATTATCTTGCAAAGATATAAAAACACTACACAAGAAAAACCTTCACAATATACACATAAACACGTGCAAAACGTGCACATTTTGTTTATTTTGCATTGTATTCAGCGATCGCGGAATCGCGAAAAACTGAAGAGACTGTCTTAGTGCCAAAATAGTAGAAATAACACTCCTTGTCATTATCAGATATTGTCATTGCAGGAACAAGTGTACATGAAGAATTCACAATAAGCTGTGTTACATTTACATTTAGTCATTTTGCAGACGCTTTTATCCAAATCAACTTACAATTGGGGAATACATAAAGCGATTCATCTTGAAGAGGCAATCCGACAAACGAAGTGCCTGTAATACTAAGTCTCAGGCATTGTTTAAATAAGTATAAGCTAGCAAGGGAAGGAATAAATAAAGAGAAAGAGATTTTTTTTTTTTTTTAAGTGTAGGGTGAAGTCAAGTAGTGATGAAAGAGATGAGTTTTCAGCTGTTGCTTGAAGATTGACAGGGATCCAGTACTCCGAATATGGGTGGGAAGATCATTCCACCAGCCAGGAATGGTGAACGAGAATGTTCTGGAGAGTGATTTTGAGCCTCTTTTGTGATGGTACCACGAGGCGTCGCTCACTAGCAGATCTCAGACTTCTGGAGGGATGTAGATTCTTAATAGTGAGTGCATGTAGCTGGTTGTTCTATAAGCAAGCATCAGTGTCTTGAACTTAATGCGAGCTGCGATTGGTAGCCAATGCAATGAGATAAAGAGAGGTGTAACATGGGCTCTTTTGGGTTCCTTGAAGACCAGTCATGCCGCCGCATTCTGAATCATTTGTAGAGGTTTGACTGTGTTTGATGGAAGTCCAGCCAGAAGAGCATTGCAGTAGTCCAGCCTAGAAATGACAAGGGCCTTGACAAGAAGTTGTGCAGCATGCTCCGTCAGACAGGGCCTGATCTTTCTGATGTTGTGTAGTGCAAACCTGCAGGATCGAGCAGTCTTTGCAATGTGGCCTTTGAAGGTCAGCTGGTCATCAAAGATTACACCAAGATTTCTGACCGAAGTTGATGGGGTAATTGTTGATGATCGTGAAGTCATGCTGTAGAGTTGGAGCGGCGGGAAAGACAAGAAGCTCAGTCTTTGCCAGGTTGAGCTGAAGGTGATGTTCTTTCATCCATGCCGAGATGTCCGCCAGGCAACCTGAGATCCTTGCAGCTACCGTTGGATCATCTGGTTGAAAAACTTCACATTAAACTGTTAAAAAAAAAAGTGTCTTCTATTCCCAATCGTAGAAACATGACAAGGAAAGAGGAAGCAGTGCAAGGTAACAACAACAAAAAAAAAAACAATATTAAGAATTCCAATTTTCCACTTAAAACAATGAGATCTAAAACAACAATGCTCTTAAACTTTGAACCAGTACACCGATTAGACAGTAGCAAGAAGGAAAAAAACATTTTGTTTGTTTTCTGTCTTATCCCAGCAACTTGCTCTTCAAAGAGTGAACTCTTGCGCTGCAAGAGTCTGATCCAACTCCAATAAACAGGCGCTGTATCGCTTCAAAAGTGAATTTTAATTCCTTTGGGTAGTCGAGGTTTAATGCGTACACCAGGCCCATCAGGTTCAGAAAAGCATTAGGTATATCACTCAGGTGACGCATTACCACTTCTTCCTCAATCATCAGGGCACGTCATTGTAGAACGCTGGGAGAGGGTCCATCACATTTTCCACAACCACTAGGATTCCAATCACCACACCCTTGATCACATCCTCTTCACAGTCCCTTGGCTTTATGGAATGTAATTACACAAATGTAGTCCCCAAACCCCTGCAAATTAAGAGATGTAAAGTTCAGTTTTCCCTTGTTTTGCCTTACATGTTACAGCTCATGTCGCATATCTTCATGAATTTTGAAGGAGTCTCTCGCATGTACCACGGCAGGCCCAGCAATGCTGCTGGTTTGTTGTCTGTAAAATATAGGTTGATTAAAGTACCAGCTTTATTCCTTCAATCCTTTGTTTTTCTGTATTTGTTTATCCATTCTCCCTTTGATGCTTTTTATGATAAATAAAAACACAAAAACATTAATTTCAAATTTGCACATTTACACTTGTATACTTTTGTTGTAAATAAATCACCAGTGATGTGGTGCACCAACAGTTGTTAGTTACGTTTTTGTTCAGCACCAAAATATGATTTAATAGTGGATGTAACACGCTCATGCCACTTAAATCAGGGGTGTGTAATATTGCATGTTACTACGACATAATGCAACATCAAACCTCATTAGTTCTTGTGTCATGACATTTGATCAAAAGACTTGCAAGAACAAATGAGATTTAATATTTATGTAGAAGCTAATACAATCAAACATTATTGTAAACAAAGACTTACATTATGTTTTTTGACTGTTTGCTCTCTTTCCTTTTCTAAACTTTCCCGGTCTTTGCCCTGAGGTAGATCTGGAAGAAAATTGGTTTCACATCGTCTAGGTTTCTTAACTTCGTTTTGCTTTCCTCGTCTCCCCAAGATCTCTCTTTTCAGAATTCACTTTCAGTTCCTGACAACCTGCATCCCTCAGCTTTTGTCTGTAGTTGCCCATCTTAAACTTCAAACTAATTTTCCACCCATACCATCCAGACGTGGAGCTTGGCTCTTTGAGACAGGGGTGTTTTGCAATTAAGGCAGCCGCTACACTGTCGATCTCTTCATTCCCAGGATAGGCTTTGTATGAGTATATAATTTCTGCAAGTTTCTCAAGAATTTCAATCTTCATGTCTCTGGGAATTGACAGAAGTTTTCCATCCTTTCAAAATGCCTTATTACCTTGTCTTAGTCTCAGCTCCACATCATATGTAAAAACAGGGATGGGAAAGGTGGTTGGCCATGGCTGCGAAGAGGCAGCAGGTGGCTCTGAATGGATACTAGGTGAAGACGCTGATGGAGATGACGATTCCCTTAAAATTGCAGTGTCTACACTGGACTCTGACAATGTATATGGAAAGGGGGTGAAAAGGACCTTCAGTGTCATCTTGTCTTTGGGCAGATCAGCTACACATGGAAGGTTACAGAAATCATGGAAGTCTTCATCTTCATATTGAAGGTCAAAAGGGTCTTTCAGCTGGAGCCTGCTTTTAAGTTCAAGCTTGAGGCCATCAACAGAATCTGGAACAGGATTAAGTCTAACTTTATGAATGTTCTGTGGGGAGATGATCACGCGAAACAGCATTTTGTAGTTGGAATAGAAAATTCCAGGGTTTCTCTGCAACTGGGAAAAAGTAAAAAGATGTGATTACATTGAATGATGATTGCATCCTTTAATGTGAAGACCTAGAATATCATGTGCATTTCAACAAATGTACCTTAGTGAAGCAAGAAGGTTTTTGGTGTGATGTACAGCTTGCCAGCACTTATACAGTATCTCGCAGAAGTGAGTACACCCCTCACATTTTTATAAATATTTTATTATATATTTTCATGTGACATAAGTGTAAATTTGCTGTCCCCTCAAAATAAGTGTAAGGTAATAAAATGTAAAGGAAACAAGGTCAATTTAGCTCAAAGGGAATTACTTATGATTTTATAGGGAATTTGAACAGACTCACTGTTTCACGGCTGATCACGCTGAGTCCTGCACGCCAGCTGCTACCACGATGAGAAGAAAAACCACCTAGTCTTGTTACATCCTTTTATTCTTTTACTTTAGTTTCTTTTCTTTCCGTTGAATTTCGTGTTCAAAAGTTAAGTTTGCCGTGAAGTCCAGCTCTGACTGCACCCGCTTCAAACTTCAACCAGACCAACTCCGCAATCGTCAGCCAACACCCAACCATTGGCTCCCCAAGACTTCACTACGAACGACCACTGAACTGTCAGCCAATCAGTAACCTCGGGAAACCCCCTTTCTGCAACAACTATGACAAAAGGGAATCCCTTAACATAAAGGCAACGCAACGCAAGTAACCTCCAGATTCTAACTGAGCTGGTGCATTTAATATAAATTTTAATATCCAGTGCTGAGTTGATGTTTTACGGCTCGTTCTGTGAATCGCTGCCGACTCAGTGATCAGTCGTGAAACAGTGAGTCTGTTCAAATTCCCTATAAAATCATAAATGATTCCCGTTGAGCTAAATTGACCTTGTTTTCTTTACATTTTACATATTACCTTACAGTTATTTTGAGGAGACAGCAAATTTACACTGTTATACAAGTTGTACACACACTACTTTACACTGTAGCAAAGTGTTATTTCTTCAGTGTTGTCACATGAAAAGATATAATAAAATATTTACAAATATGTGAGGGGTGTACTCACTTCTGTGAGATACTGATATATAAGAAAAACAAAATCTAACAATGATATAAAACTAACCTCCTCCAGCTGGTCTGTACTGGGTGACTGTTTCCAGCATGCCTTGTTTGGTTGCACATGTTGCAGAGTGGACATACCCATTGTGGAACACTGAATAGGGACTGAAGAACATATAAAATTGAGAATAAATCACGTTTATTCTAATGTCGCCACAATAACAGACCAGTGTGTAAAACTCTCGGACCAATCTGATGACGACTTCGAAACTCCTGAAGTGTGCCATATGCATCAGACATTTAGCCAGCGTTCCGTGGGCATGACATCTGAGGCTGAGACTATATAAAAGGCAATGCTCTCACAATAATAATAAAAAAAAATTAATATGAGAAATCTTACCTCCAACAATCTGACCATTATCATTTAAGGTGAACTGATCATTTGGTGAGAATTTTTCGGAGGTTTTCTTTCACACTTTCATTTTGTGATTGTTGTAGTGGTGGATAATGTTGCGCATTAAGAATATATGTGCTGATGGTGTGAGCATGCTCATAAAGTAATTATTTTTTCATATGCCAGCAAAGAGTTGTTTGGCAGTTTGGGTATTTAACCACCCACTTAGTTCAGGGACTAAGCGGACTCTTCTGAGTGCATCTTTTGGGTCTTTTGTGTTGTACTCATGGAAACGGTCATACAGGGCATAATGCTCAGCGGAACCAGTTAGAGGATGCAGGTGGGATCCTTTTCCTGCTGTTTTACTTTTAACCAGGGCATATTCACCGTCAACTTGCTTTCTTTTAGCCAGCTGAATATTTTCAGGGTTTGGCACTGCAAGTCTGCCTTCATGAGGGCTAAAAGGTCAAATCTCTGGTTCCCGAAGATTTGTGTGAGTAGCTAGTCCTCTGGCAAAATCATATGTTGTAACATTGGGGAAGTGCTTCCATGACAAAAGTAAATCGGCAAAGTCTCTTGGAGACTCTGCTCTAATGTTAAACTTGATTGAGTAAACTACTCCACAGGGACAAGTAATTACTGCCCATCCACCTAAAAAGAAGAAATAATTAGTATGACAATAAGTCTAGAAAAACTGCTTTCACTTTTTGAAACATAGTTGGAAATGTAGTCATGTTGGAAACTTTTGTATCAAACATACTGGACCCTTCATTGTTATTGCTATCTGAATCAAACAATTTTAAATCAATGTAATATTATAATCGTCATGCTAAATAACAAGGAGAGGAAGAAATCGTACCAGAAGCATCCCAGATTTGTTGGAAAGCTTTGTCATATGATGAGCGGTTTTGCATCTCCTCTCTTAACCGCAACACAAGGTCAATCTTGGATCCATCTGAGTCCAAACTACACTCTTCACAGAATTTCCGTATGGCTTCAACCTGGACCATCATAATAGCATAAGTAAAAGGCACTGACTACTTTATTAAAAAATGATCTAGGATTTCACCTTCAGTTTGAAGAGCTCATCTCCTAGTCTTCCTTCAGTTATATCAAGATCAGGAACATCACATGGCTTAGTTTTCTGAATTTTCCCAAATTCAGCGTTCAACGCAATTTCAGATTTTCTGGTGTTGATGCCAATCCATGGAGCCCAACAATCAAAACTTGGAGGAACTACGAAGGGGTTATTCCTGCCACCTTGCATATATAATGTTACCCCATATTCAGGGGCGTAAATTTCATCTGACAGTAGGGGGGGACAATAAACATAAAATGTCTCAAGAGCAATTTTTGAAGGGGACATAAATAATACAGCCAAAATTGTACTTGTAAGGATAGATATGTGTACACAGCATGTGTACATAGCATGAATACCGTGTTTAAATATGAGTTCATGGTTCACCACGCGGTCATATTATAATTATTATTTTGCGTCATCCATAGTATTTTAGGTTTCGTCTGAAACCTAGTACGTCTCTTTTGCATTAATTCAACCGCATTAAACCCACTGATCTGCCACTTAACATCATATTGAACGAAACCCAACACGTAGGTCTACAATATTAGCCTAATATCGGTTCACACACAGGCTTATCGCCATGTTAGTTGTAGTGGGTGACAAGCTAAGCTTGTTAACCTTATAATCACTCATAGAAAATACATCGGATGTCATAATCTTTTTGTCATGACTAATTTATTAATGATCCAGCATCATCTGTATTAAAGAGAAAGAATCATTTCACCCGATGTTTAAAGAGAATAAAATAACCTTGACAGCCTACTTACACAAAACTAACTTGCTCTCTCTCACCGGACTCGTGTGTGTATCGGTAAAGAAGAAAAGCAGGCAGTGGACCAAACCACTGTGAGGAAAGGGAGGGGGGAATCAAAACATTTCTGAACTTAAAACGGGTTTTTGCGTTTATTTTGTTTTATTACTCACACAATTATTTTAAGTATATGTCCATTATGTTATTTTCAATACACAGAGTCGCTTGTAATGATATTTTTAGGGGGGACAAGCCTCAGATAGGGGGGGTCCCGTCCCCCCCCCCGGATTTACGCCTATGCCCATATTAACAAGCACATTGTAGATCAAATAAGTAAATAATAATAACTTACTTTGAATAAATCCACGACCAACCATTTCTTGTGTCACTAGGTCCCAGAAGGAAGCAATGTTGGTGTCGACAAGTGGAATACATATTAAAACCAAAACAAGCATAACAGTCAAAGTTTTCAATTCTATGTACAGCACAATGAAGTTACAAAGCACAGTAAGTTAACTTACAAGGCACACAAAATAGTCCTTTTTTGTGGAGGTCCATGATTACCACTTTAGGGTAGTATCCACAGTTGACGCAGGAGTAAATGTAATCATGGTTTGTCAATGCTTTAAAGTGAATATATGCATGAAGCACAGTGTCATGGCTGGGGGATTTTGTATTTTCAGTGGCTTCAAGCAGACTGAGGACTCCGCTAACAGCAGTGTGATTCTACATGAAAAACCTAAGAATATAAAGGCAAATTGTAATCTTTAGATTCAAGGACTTCAAATGCAATATATGTTAATTTACTAATTTCATCAATTTATTTAAGCTGCAATATCTGGTGTTATAACGGGAAAAATACCTGAATAGCATTCCGAAGAATCATACATGAATGGAGAGAAATTAGCAGGTGGTCATTATAATTATAGATCCCATCTGTGAACTCTTGGTAACGGAACGTCATTCTGCAGTTGCTCCAGACTTTGTAGTAAGTGGAAATCCCTTAAAAGAAGGTTTTGCTTTTCAAAATGCAATCAGTTAACCAACATTTTTGTACATAATTGCATTTAAACAAAAAAAAAAAGATATTTCATTTACCTTCAACAACTCCTGTGAATGTCAAAATTTTCGCTCTCGGTGTTATGAGGATTGGTTCACTTAGCAAGTGATTTCCTTTGCATTGTGAGCAAAAAGTCTCCTGTGGAACAAGGCTGCGTGGGAAATCACACCTAGGTTGCAGGCCATTGATCGGTTATTTTGGCAGGTCTGCAAGAAGTCTTTTTTCTTTCAATAGATGGAGCACCATTTTCTTTATGCCTGCCTCATTTGGTGGGTATTGTTGATCTTCTAGCTCTTCAGTTTGGTGCTGTGAACTTGGAATGGGATCAGTCTCTTCTGTATTCTTTACCTTTTGAAAAATGGACTTCTGAGTTTGAAATAAGTGCCATTTGGCAATTGATTTGTGCACACATGATTGCTTTGTCTTGTTTTATGGGCAGCTCCATTTGATTTTTTTGGAGTCATAAGCCACAATTACTCTTCCAAGCCAGCTATAATAAGATGTTTTGGGCTTATAAACAGAAATGTATTTCTTAGATGACGGCCCTGCAATTGTCACCGCCACTGAGAGAGGCACTCCCACTATAGCTGCTATTCGCTGCCTTTCGATGCACTTCTTTTTCCTGTCCTCTCCAAACCACTTTTGTTGAACCATCTCCATCAGTACTTCATCATTTAGAGCAGTGGTCTCAAACTCAATTCCTGGAGGGCCACAGCTCCAAATCACACCTGCTTGCAAGTTTGTAGCAATCCTGAAGACTTTGATTAGCTGGATCAGGTGCGTTTGATTAGGGTTGGAACTAAACTGTGCAGAGCTGTGGCCCTTCTGGAATTGAGTTTGAGACCAATGATTTACAGTGATGCTGTCATCGGTACTTCGTGATAATGAAATCTGTAAACGTAAACGAAAGCAGTGTAAAATGAATATAAACTGACAAAAGACCATTATTGTGGATGTGCAAGCATTATACATACCATCTTCATCAATTGCTGCCTTCAGATGATTCTCAACATGGTTAGCAACACTGTAAAACTCCCTTGGATTATAGACCCAGGTCTCACGAAATAGGCAGTGATATTTATCACAACACGAAGTGCACTGATTTAATCTTATTTTTTCTAATATTTTTAAGGATAGTAACATGCATCTACAAATAAATATTTACAATCATGTGAAGGTTTGCTTCATTCTATATCTCACATTTCCAGGGTCTCTGTAGGTCACATGAAAATAAGTGTAATACTTTAAGACCTTTTTAAGGCCAAGTGAGGAAAAGTTAAGGAATAAATTGAAGAAAACTCAATACATCAATGTTGTAATTTTACGTTCAAGCGCAAGAAGAAGTGAAAGAATTCCATCTGTACTCATATGCCCACACAGCTGTCTGACATGTGGTTCTCTTTGTGTACGTGCAAACATAAAACAATGAACAGTACTGAATGGACATCTCTTTCACATCTTATTGCACTTGAATAATTTAAAATTGCTTGGATGTTTACATTGACAAGATTCAAACTAGTGCAAATTATAAACTTTCATTGCGATGCAAAACTGGCCCAATCCTGAAAGTGCTGTCTTTCTTAAGGTGCCCATCCTAATAAAAATGAGAATAAAATCATACAGTTTTTGCCAGTGGGATATCGTGTAACACTAGCAAATAATAGAATTTTCCTGATTTTTCTTTGAAAGCCAATAACAAATGAGTGTTGCTTTATTAATCACATCTGACATGCCTGTTCATCTAGACACTTCATCATTTTATTAGTTTTTTCTGGCTGCATCAATTACATGCCAGTCTGGATTTGTTTTCTTCATCTCATTCCGCATATACAGTATTTTCTTTTATTCCCTAAAGCAGCATAATTTGACCCAGCAGGTAAGTCAAGTAGAAAATTGATCTTTGAGTTTTCTTGACTTTATATTTTTGCAGCTTGGTGTTTTTCACTAGTAAAGGTAAGCTCTAGACAGCCAGCATCATGAAATTTACTATTTTGATACCCATTTTGAATTTAAGGCTAATTTTCCATCCTGTGGCTGATCTTGGTTCTTTAAGGCATGGATGTGTCTTTTACAAGAGCCCTTGCAACACACTTGGATGAGCCTTGTAAGAATAGATTGCAGTGGCATTTTGTCAAGAATCTCAGATTTAACAGGATAGGTTGAGCAGTGAGCCATCTGTAGTATATTGCTCATTTCCACATTTCACATGTAATTCTACATCATAAGAAAAGTTTGGAATGACAAAAGAAACAGGCCATTGCTGTGAGCGACTACTTGCTGTTACTGATCCAGGATTTCTGTTGTTGGTACTCAAGTCAGATGCTGATGATGACAAAACCGCTTTGTCTAATGTACCATCTGACTGGCTAGAGTCAGAGGGTGGTGCTCTACAAATAACTTTAAGTGTTGTCTTTTCGGGAGGAAGTTCAGTGATAGCCGTCAGGTTGCACAAAGCATTGTCAAATTCAGGGTCCTCATATTGAAGTGTGAAATCACTTTGTATGCTCTGCTTGCTTTTCAGTGTTGACAGAAGAGATTCCATGGATTGTGGCCAATCAATGATAACATTTCTAATATCCTCATGGAACAAAATCACACAAATAATCATTTTTGTTGCAGACGAGAGAAGTGAATTGCTAAATATTTTCATTAACTGAACAGGGTCCCTTCTTTCACAGTATTACAGTGTGACAAGTTAAACCTGAAGGACAGCATTTGTATTACCAACACAAACCAATTTGAACTGATTAAAAAAAATCCTAATAAAACCTTCTGGGCCGCTAGATCCAGATGAGTGCCAACCCCTGGTGCAAATGGGTTTCTAACAATGTCCAGGTGGGTGTTGTTCAAATCAGGAAAATACTGTTCAAAATAGCCCTGAAGATGTGACAGGTGAGACTAAATTACGGGCGTGATGTTTTCAGCAGTGCTGAGAGATGCACTCCTGGTTAGAGAGGAAATATTTCTGTAACTCCCTCTTGCAGTTTGCTTTTCCACAGGGATATTTTTTGCGCGAATGCGCACGCTTTATCTTGTCTGTTCAGTCTAGTCTATTGAATTGTCCGTCATGAACTGATCCATCATATTAAAGATGTCCTGCCTTCAAGGGGTTTACAGAAGAGAAGTTCCTCGATAAATTTGTCCTTACCGAGGAAACGTGTATATATAGACCATTAGCTGTGCTTGATTCACTACATCAGTACTTTCATCCAACTGCAGCGCAAAGTATTCACTGGCTTGCAGTTGTTCTAAAAGCTGCGATACAATATCATTGGCCATTTCACCTATGCGTCTCACTGTATTGTCTGACAAAAGCCCTATTCAGACGGGACTAGTTTTCTAAACTACGTTTGAGTTTCGATTCTTATCACCTGACGTCTGCGATTTTCATGTACTAATTCGGACGGGACTAACATCTCTGTGTTTATTACAGAGGTGGGAGGGTCTGTTCTGGACATCTGGGCGTTGCATTGCGTATAGTCATTTGGATTGATTACCATTAGTATAACAGTTTTACTACAAATACCATGGTGAAGCTAAATGGCTAGTATTGCAAAACCATGTTTATGTGTGGTTGCTTTAGTTTTACTTTAGTTATTTATTTGTAGTAAACCCGTGTTTAATTTTCACAAAGGTGCATATGTAATTAAAACATTATGTAATTGAGTGCAGAAATGAACATGAGTAATTTTACCTGACGCTTACAATAGCCAGTCTCAATGGTTTACGTGATCTGGCTCTTCATTTTATTATTGTTTTTTTTTTTTTGGTTTTGTTTTTTATTCTTTGCCGGGAGGCAAATATCAAACATGAGCGTGGTAAGAGTGTCTACAGTAATTCAAGTTGGCCAAAATACACAAGGAAATGCGCTGTGAAAAAAAAAAATCTCACCGGCAATCACAGACTTCGCATTCGGACGGGATTAGTTTTCTCAGAGGATCACTGAGTTTGCTGAAAAACAGTAGGTAATTTGCTCTGGAATTATTACAGAGGTCGTGTGAGAAAAACACAGATGTGGCAGATTCGGACAGGATTAAAATCACCAAGTACGTCTGTGAAACACAAATTTCTCTAATGAACCCCTGGAAAACTAGTCCCGTCCGAATAGGGCTAAAGGCACACAATCCACCTTCTCTGCCGCTTCCTCTCCAAATAACTCCTTGACGATGTCTTTAGTAGCTGGGTGCGATGTGGAGGGATGCCAAATGTGATTTCACAGATGCCAGGTTTCTGTCTGTTAGCCAGGATGTCCCAGAAGACACTAATTAATATTCTATATTAATATTAATAGTATTCTTTTACAACAGGACTCACAAATAATCAAATACTGCTTGTCCAATTTGTTTTTGAACATGAAAAATGATTAATAAAAGCAGGGTTTAATCAAGAAATCAGGATGTATATTACTTAATTATAACTGCAATAATATTCATTACGTGGTGTAGAGCTTCATTGATTATAATGGAACTTTGTGAGATTGTGATAAACTAAGACGAGTTACAGATTAATTCAGAATCTGTATAAAACATTTGTTTTTCAGACACATGCATGCTACAAAGTTTAGGGATTTCTTTTATCTATACAGGATTCGCTCTCAAAATTGCAGTGACTGACATAGTAATAACCATAGCAATGGATACAAATACATGTGAAAATAGATGTGCACCCTGACTAATTTCAGAAGCACCCTTAGCAATTGAATTCTGGAACCGGGCCTACCTCATATGTGTATGAGGTTACAGCAAATAAAGCAAATAGATTTAAAAGCCTGAAACTCACCAGAGCTTCTTCGAGAGATGGAGAAAGCTCCAGTTCCCTCACTCTGTAAATGCGATGACACCATTGTTCGAATATCAGCCACACTTCTGAGCAATTTCCCTGACTTTGAGCTCTTTCGATTTTTCGATTTCTTGCTATTTTGTTGAGAACAGCAGCCACCATGGTTTCCCAATCCCAAAATACTACAGCCTATTAGCTGCATCAAACTGTACGTCAGGGAAAACAAATTGTACCAGGACAAAACACAATTCAGATATCTTAAAATATAATGTGTGACTAGTTGAAAATGAATTAGAGATATCTGTAATTACCTTTGTCAAGTTGAAGATATCTACACCGTAGACGGGTGGGGTTAGGTAAGGGGGATCATTTTCATTGCATCATTTAGAAACACCCAGCAGTTTGAAAACACCCACAAAGTCAGAAACGCCCACTTTTGCTCTGCAGAGACCTCAATCTCCTGAAATCAGCAGAATATCACCATCACTGATCTCTTGCTATAATACAACACTCCCACCTTGTGGACTATTTACCTTATTGCCTTGAGTAAACCTGCGTTGACAGTCGCGTACATGTTGTAGACCTTCTAATCAATGATATTATTACATTATTACAAGCTTTTATTAAATTGTAATCAATATATCACATCATGATCATCACTCAAAATGAGGTAAATTTTCATAAAACTGGTCTACCACAGCGAGCAGAGATATAATTCCAATTCAGTTCAATTCACTGTTATTTAGTGCTTTCTACGACACACAAGCGCAGTTTCACAGAAAATTGTGGTAGTTTTGTATGTTGGTACAGGTTGTCATCATCTGAGGTCGTCAAAGGGGTTGGCGTCTTTTCTTCTCAGGTATTCAATCATCTCAGATCTACATAAGAGGCTGGATCCAGACTGAAGGCTTTTTCTGGGCTCATCTGCTTGCTTCATCATGTGTATATTGCAGTGGTGGGCCGTCAGGGCCAGCAAAGCCTTCTCTGCTGGCCTAAACACTATCAGAATCACTGACTTAGTTTTAGTATATTTTTCCATGAATGTGAATTAAATAATTTCCAATAGTCTATTCTCTTCATCTCATAGCTTTTCTCTTGGTTGCGCTGCTTCCAGTAGTGTATGTTTTTATTAGAGATTTTATCCAATCATATTTCATGGTGTTGCCAGGGTGAAAGAAATCTTCCTAAGACTTCAGAATCAACAGTGCAGGCGTCTTTTAGCTTAAAACAATGGCAATGAAACCGTTGCTTTAACCAATCAGATTTCGAGTTGGCAGCACCAGGCCCATCTAGCAGGCTTACGACAGCGTCAGCATTTTCTCGTCCTTTGATTGGATGCTCAGAGAGTATACTAGTCAAAGCTAGTAAATCATTTTTGTTTTCACAGTATTATTACTGTTTCTCAGGTTTCTTACCGTATATGCTGTGTACAGTGCGTTATTGTAGATTTTCAGTGCATTCTTAAAAAATATTCGCCTTCTGTAAATCTAAATACTAAAATACTAAATGACAGCGAAAAACAACCACACACCTCCTCAGCACCGGCTCTGTGAAAGACTCGTGAAGATGAAAAACCACTAGAGTATGGTAGGTTAAATTTCATTTTTGACTTTTTTTTAATTGCTTTATGCGTTGTATTCTGATGTCATTTGCAAGATATAAAGCCACGTTTAAGTTTCCGTAAGAATATCTCAGTTTCCCGAGTCGACCTGTATAGATTGGCAGAGGCAGACCGGCGGGAGACTCGACGTGAAGATGAGAGTCCTAGCAGTGCGTTAAAACACATATATACACTTTTCTTCATCATCTTGTATGAATTATTTTAATATTACTTGATCACTTTCCCGGTAAAGCTGTGCTAACCAGTATTTTCCTCCCGCAGCGCACGGGCAGAGCGGCAGAGAGACTCGTGAAGATGAAAAGCAGTAAGAGTTTGTTAAATTGTTAGGTCAACTTTAAAACACATGTAATCGCCTTATTTGTTTTATACCAATGTTCTCTGTAAGGTATACATGCGCTTGAGTGAATAAATGTCTGTAAGAACATCGGGTGGACTATATTTGTATTATTTTGTGCGGTTAATGCTTCAGTTAGACATGATGTGAGTTGTGCAGCTGTGGAAACTTGTTGAATTGTGTTAATTGGGTTTCTAGCTTTAGTAATAGCATTCATTCTCGCTACATAAGATACCTGTCTGTGATGAATGCCCTGTTATACTGCATTTCTGTGTAATATTTATGGTTTCTATAGCCGTGGCATCATTATGATGGTATTAAGAGGTGGATTAATTCATGTAGGACGCCAGTCGTGATCACGAGAAAACAACTTTTGTTATGTTGAGATCATGACAAAAATTAAGTCGTGATCACGAGAGAACAAGAAGGGAAAAAAAAATGCATGTCCGCTTAGAACTTCCGTAGTAATAGAGAACGCATCACCTCAAGATCTTTTACTGTTTGCACTCCGATTGAGGCACATGAACAAACTGACAGTGCAAATCTACACGTATTTACCTATTCGCCACCAGGCCCGGCTCCACGGGGGGGCCAGGGTGGGCCTGGCCCACCCAATCAGAAGCTTGGCCCACCCTGGCCCCACACCACATAACAGCCAATCACATAATTGGTGCGATATTCAATTGAGCTCCATGTATATATTTTTTTACATTTCTTCCCAACCGCCTTTTTTTTTTTTTTGAGACAGACAGCAACAGCCTAACCAGCTCATTCACTTCACTACCTTCGAGGTTAACGAACGTGCTGAATCAGCCAAGGAACTTTATTATAACTATATGTGAACTTTATTACTGCACTAGTAGCCTAACAAAACACAATATGTATAGATTTCTTGTTCCGAAAGGACAAAAGAAAACCACTTCAGCTCACCAGGGCACAGCTGCCACTTCATCCATGTGCGGCAATGCATACGGAGAAATAGATGAGTCAAGTTCATCAGCAGCTTCCGATGGTGTCAAAAACACAATTACACACACTCAAAAATACAGCAATTCTGTCCCAAATGATTTAAACAGGGCAAATCCTCACCAGCCGGTTCTAAAATCATACCCCCGAACTGTTTTTGGAGGGAGGGATAGATGCTTTTCGGCCGCTTGGTATCAGTCACGACCGTGGCTTGAATATTCCATAGAGCGCGATGCATGCTTTTGTTTTCCGTGTCGAGTGTTCGGTGTTGCTTTCTCCGAAAATGACACTTTCGTTTCGACAGGTTTTCGAAACTGGAAAGCAGCATTAGAACGTGACCGCGGTCTTCAAAAACATGTGTCTAGCCAGGCTCATTTACAAGCCTCGGCCGCATGGACCGAGTTTTGCCACCGATAAGTGTCCGGGGAGACCGTAGCAAGTTTGCTCGGCCCCCAGCAGATAGAGAAGAATCGCTATTACATAAAAAGCATGGCAGGTGTTGTTAAGTTTTTAGCGGTTAATGAGCTTCCACTACGTGGGGATCGGGAAACATTTGACAGTGAGGAGGACTGCATAGCTGCTGGGCTTTTTGCCAAGTTGTTTAAATACACGATGGAAAAAGATAAATACCTTGCTGACATCACATCACATATCCCACAAAATGCCAAGTACACTTCCAAAACCATCCAGAATGAAGTGATTGAAATTTTGGCATCCATGGTTCTGAAAAAAATTGTCTGTTGTAATTCGCTTTGTGCACAATGGTGTGCCAGAGGAACATCTCATTGGCTTGTTAGAACTTCAGCAGCTTAATGCAGATTACATCACCACTGAAATATTGCAACACTTGTCTGAAACAGGATTCAGTGCTGACAATATACTGAGCCAGTGCTATGATGGAGCATCGGTGATGAGTGGGGTGAGGGGTGGTGTTCAGGCTTTATTGCAACAAAGGTTGGGCAGACATATCCCCTACATCCACTGCTATAACCACCAGCTTCACCTCTCAATCATACATGCAATTCAAAGTGAACCTTGTGCCAAAAGATTCTTTGACTTGTCAGGCTCCCTGTACTCTTTTTTCAGACATCATTTTGTCAGTCAGAGATACAGCTGCCCTTATCTCAAGAGACTATTGGAAATCCGTTGGACAAGTCACTATGAAGTCACAAAATGTGTTGTGGAGAATGAGGAAGTCATTCTTGACATTCTTTCAAGGTTTCCAATGATGACAATGCATCAGTTGACCTTGCAAAAGAAGCCTCTGGCCTTCTCTCTCAGCTGAAGCGATGCCACTTTTTTGAAGTTGGCAAATTTCTGATGCATCTTCTCGCCATTTTAAAACCAGCAAATGCCATCCTACAGTCTCAGCATGTTAATTTGTGCAGTGCAGCTGAAGTTGTGCAGGGATGTCTTGGTGCACTGAGAAATCTTAGGGAAAATGACAGTGAATTGCAGCAGTACTGCACAGGCATGACTACTGTTGAGCCCTCACCAAAACGTCTAAGGACTGTCAATCCCTCTTATGCTGACTCTGTCATTTTTTCAACTTTAGGGCAAGAAGGGCAGTCAGGCTCTGAACGTGCCACTGAAGCCCTAAGGCGGCAGATGTTGAACATACTAGATACAGCTGTATCAGAGATGGAAAACAGGTTTTCCACAAAGAATTTAGAGCTGATGAAAGCCCTCTCATGTTTGATGCCAAAATCCAACAAATTTCTTGACATTCAGTTGCTTGAGCCTCTCTGTAGTCTTGCAGGAGTTGCAAAAAATGAACTCCAGAATGAAATTCTTGTTGCCAGACCAATGCTCTCCAAAAAGCTTCCAACTGATGCTGACTGTTCTGCTGTTTGCAAACTTCTGCAGGAATACAAAGATGCATTTGCTGGTCTTCATAAATTGTATGTATCTGCAGTGGTTATGGGTACCTCTACTGCTTCATGTGAGAGCTCATTCTCTACTCTGGCAAGAATTTTGACACCATTCCGCCGAACAATGCTTCACGGGAGGAAAAAAAAACCTTGTACTTTTAGCTCATGAAAAAGAAATAACACATGAACTAGACATGGATGAGTTTGTGACAGAATTCTCTAAAACGAGCAGAAAGCTAATGTTGTAATTTTTCAAGACCTGCCCTGTTTTCATCAAATCTAAAGTTACTAAATAGATACAGGATCTGTCATGGGGTTAGAAAATACTGTAAATACATTAAACATAGTTAACATAAAACATACATAAAAGCAAGGTTAAAAATCTTTTTTTTTCTTAAGAAAAACTGAATTTCAGGAAAAAATAACATTTTGAGTTTGTGACAGTTTTCACACACACACACACACACACACACACACACACACACACACACACAAACAAACACACAAATAGCCAATGTTGTAAATATTAGCCTATAGTGATGTAAATAGTTCTTTTATAAGACCTGGCCCTTTTTAAAATCAAATCTAATGTTACTAAATTGATCTTGTAAGATATGTTATAGAGTTAAAAAAATTAAATAATAAAAATACATACATACATACATACTTAAGCAAAAGTAAGAAGAAAGAATGTAGAAATTAAAAATGTAGTCGGTGCTGATGGCCTTGTCATCAGTGCGTCGACATGTAGCTACTGTGTCTTCGGCGATCCGAATTTGATTTCGCTCCCCTCTCTTTCTGCCTATGTTTTCCTGTCATGTCTCCAATGTCCTATCAAAAATTAAGGCACAATCTAATCAAATGTGCATTGATCTATTTAATTAGTTATCGAAAAATAACGCAGTTGAAATATTTTAAAGCAATTAACGCACCTGCCACAGACATACGTCTATACGCCTATAGGTCATCGCACATTTCATTCAGTTGATTGCTGACAAACATAAAGCAGGACAACAACTCACTGCGTGATGTAGCCTATAGAATGCCGTAAATAAATAAATAAAAAGGGCATAAAATATCCCTGCATGAGTTTTTGTTTCATATTTACATCATATGTAGCAATTTCACACTTTTTCAACGAGTGCAATATCACACAATGCTGTTTGTGTCCCAAATAGCACGAGCGAAAATGTGATAGAACCAATGATGATTTAATAGCGCGTTCATAAAGAGACCCTACTGAGCCATTTACTTAATTCCTGAATGAATCAGCCATTTGAAAGAATCCAATGAATAACTCAATAACTTGCTTATTGAGACATTTACTGCCACCTACTGGAAGTTTTAGTTTCTTATTTAGAATACTGTATATATATATATATATCCCCGGCCCACCTGGGATATCACTTGGCCCACCCTTCATCTCCTATCTGGAGCCGGGCCTGTTCGCCACCTATATCTTATTCCTAGGAGCGCAAGCAACAATCTTTTTGAATAATTTATTTTTCATTTCAAGCGAAATATGGCTGTGTATGTTTGTACATACCACATTAGAGTGCAGAATTCTTCCCATGTCCAGACCATTTAACTCCTGACAATCAATTTCACTCTCAAAGCTATACGCCGGTCTGTGGCACTTCGCTTCTTTGTACGCTGTACGAAAAATTCTTGCAGTAGTTTTCACTTCATAGGACAGGTTATTTATTATTGTCTTTTGTAATGAGTCTTCCTTTGCCTTTTCGAGAATGCAAGTGCTGCAATGTGCGCCTTCGTCCGAGAGCGTTCAAAAACCTTTTTCTTAAATGCCCTCTGTTGTTTTTTAAGATCTGTGGCTGATGACGTTACAGTGCATGTCACCCACTCTTTGGCCAGTTTCATCCCCGCCGATTTTTCGGGACCCAGACTTCCAACCTTTTTGCAAACAGTGCAGCCCAGATGCGACCCCTCCATAACAAGCCAAGGATATAATGTCTTTTTTGTTTTAAACTCTGCTTCGGTCCATATTGCCCCCGTTTTTTGGCTTTCTCCATCTTCTGTGCTTGTTTGCTCACCTCCACATGCTTCTTCTTGCCCCGGCAGAACTCTCCGCAGTTGTTGACATTCCCTGTTCATCCCAGATTGTTTCGTCTTCTTCTGTGTTAACATCATCACCAGCCGGTGAACTTGAACACTTGCTATCGGTATCTATAATAATTCTGGCCTGTTTGGTTTTAGACGTTGGGCCCTGTCTAAAATAATCCAATTTCCAATTAAGCACTGAAGCCTCCCCTCCCCCTCACACACAGACACACACAAATCAGCATCCACCAATTACAGAAGTAGTTTATTGCCATGGAAATAAAAACATCCAAATCCTGGCATGGATAACAGGGTTTTTTTAACGTTTATTTTTCATTTTATGTTTTTAAGGGGATAACGTTATTGACATTATCATTATTATATGTGTTTTTTAATTAAATATATGCACTCTACACGTCTGCACGAACGTTTTTCATTGGCGCGTGAGGAGGGGGGATCCCCCAAAATGAGGTGCCGGATCGGATTTCAGAGGTACCGGATCCGGATCCAGCTTGTTCCGGCAGAAATTAAGCCCTGCTGTTTACCATTTCAACCTCCTCCCCTGCAGTTGTACCAGCACTTTCCTGAGTTTTGCCACTCCAGATTATCTAATAAATATTTTAATCATATACAGTGTATTATATAAGTAATAAAAATACAATTTCAAATGGTGTGATTAAGAAAATTAAGTACCTCACACTTGGTTGAATGAGCCTTGCTATGCATGACAGAAAGGAACGGTCTCATCTGCAGTAAAGGTCTGAGTTCCAACATGGAGACTGCCAACTTCTCAAGGTAGGGCCAATACTTGCATGTAATATCCGTTCAATAGAACTGTCCATTTGTGTCTGCTTGAAGCTCCTTCTGCAGGTACAGTGGACAGGCAAATATTTCCCCCCTGTACATGTTAAGAGCCTTGAGTAGTAGTCAAGACCCTCTTCATCCAGTTTGCTTGCTCTTCTGGCAGTTTCGCGTGCAGCAGAGCACTGACTGGTTCCACAGATCCCTCTGCCGGCAGTCTGCATGTCAAAATAATTCTGGTTAAAACTAAAAGTTGCGATGTTTTTTTTTTTGTTTTGCTATCTAGTTAGTTCATCAATCAGGATGAGTCGGGTTACATCACACCAATTCACACTCTGTAATGATTTGAGACAATGGTTTACTTTCAAACTACAAATGTTCTTGAGGGATACATTAACTATTTAATAAAGCAACAATCATACTTTTATCAAAATCAATTTTACAAATTTTACTAACACTTTTTATTTTACTCCTGATCTCATCAACAAAATGGTGTACATCAGTGTCCTTGGCAATGATGGTACCATCAAAATATGGTTCTTTTGACCTTAATAGAATAAGAAGAAGATTATGTTGAGCGTCAGACATTATTTGTTCTGTTCATTTTACATTAAGTAAAATAATTACAAGTGTAAAACAACTATCCCTTTTGACTGACGAAATTGGTACAGTTTTCTTTTGCCATCTGCAGAAAGAGCAAGGCTGTTGAGTACTGCTTTATCTCCTGACTCCATATCAGGAGCTCCAGACACAGGCACCAACGCAACTATAACTTTGCCCATGCACGCACAAGAGCTTGTATTGAGATTGCATTTGGTCTCATCAAATCAAAAGCAGGGGCTCGTTACACTAACTCCGCCCACCAATGTGTGATTGGGATAGTCACCACTACAAAAGACAATTGTCAAACATCAGCTCAGTGGCGTAAATGGTAACGCGCATTTCATGGACTTTTGATGCGATCGACATGAGTTTGAATCCGCATTTTGCCGAACTTGTTTTTTCTCCCTTTTCAAATCTCATATCACACCAGAAAGGCATTTATTTTCAATAAAAATGAAGGAAATAATGAAAAGGTTGAAAAGTAGGTGTAGGGAGAGCTTTATTGTCCAAATAAGGTGGCATCCATTTAATAATATGACAATGTTTTTGCTGTGTAGCTTACGTGGATGATACTAAACACCAAACACAGAACGAATCAAACACATTTCTGTTGTTCCTCATTGTTTTTTGTCGTTTATTTTCAAGCTGTAAACCGTGTCCCTTGTTGCTGTGTATTTTACTGCATCATAACTTTCACAACTTTTCAGAACTTTCACTGACTGCAATTAAACTCAAATGTCGTTAGATGCATGTTCAAATAAAAATAATGTTCTCTGGTGTTGTTTTGTGTTGCCTTTTTTTTTTTGTCAAGAGCCTTGCAACAATTAAAAAAATAATAATAATTAGCAGCTGAGAGATGTTGTTTATGGGTGTTTTCCTGAGACCTAGAATTTAAGAGAAGAGAGACCGAAAGGAAAAAAAAGGTCATTTTAAATGTATTGCCCATAAAAGGCTGTGCTTGTAGTATTTAAACACACACACACACACACACATACATACACGAAGAGTTTTGTGAGTTTTATTCATGCATAAATACATGCAGCAATGCATTGTAGGTGTTATCAGAATGCATGTTCTCTATGGATGCACAAACACAAGGTATTACAAAATAAATTAAAGCAGGAATTTTATATTTTGAATTTGGCAGTTATGCGACGTCACTGAATGTTCTAAATCCCATATGTGGGACTGTACTCCCAGGGGCACGGAAATGAAAATCCCATATGTGGGACCGTACCGCTCAAAAGGTTAAGGGGCTTAAGAGTTTCTTTAGCAGAGGAAAAAATGGACGAAACTTGAAGAGGGAGAAGAAATGTGTTGCACACAATGCATGGCAGTGAGTTAATAAGACGCTACACATTAGATCGTGCAGGGATCATGTTTGTGACCGATCTTATTTGAGACAATATCTCCGAAATGGACGTAATCACTACATTAACATATTTGGCAACTGGAAAAATGCAACTATGCAGCAGCGATGATTTGGGTCTGTTACAGCACTTATGTCGCTGTTAATTTCCTATAAAGTACGACAGCATGGTAAATAAAGAATATATGAAGAGTTCAGATGCAAAAGCCTCTAAGTACGTCTGACATTTTTCTTTAAAATTAGCATTTCTTTCTGGCTACCATGTATAGGTTTCTATGTAAGTACTGGTACTTCTGAATGGGTTGAGGCTGAGATAAAAGTTTTTGTCTTTTCCTCGCTCAGAGTTGCTCTCAGACTGGTCCTGAATCACTTCTAAGCTAAGACTCCTAGTTTAAGCTAAATTAGGAGCTCTCTGAGAGGATTCTTAGAATTTTTAAGAATACGGGCCCAGATGCTGTCAGATGTTGGTGCACACCTCATCATTCCTCCATTCGAAAAGGGTGCATGCTTCAGCAAAGAGGACATAGAAAAAACACAAAGCGTTGGCCATCTAAGAATACTAATGGAGAGAGCCATCAGGAGAATAAAGGAACAACACATCTGGGACACAGTACTTCTTCTTACTCTATACACAATGTAACAGAAGCTACACACATTAAATTCATAAATAGCCAGGCAAAACTAAAAAGAAATCATAAGTATTTATGGTTGGCAATAACTGATTTGGCTTGGTGTGATTTGATCACATCTACCAAAAATGACATTACAGTTGAGAGAATTTGGCGAGATGACTCCCTGATCATGGAAATGAAGAATAAACTTTTCCTTTTATATGGAAACCTTCCTGAAAAACCAATGAGTTCATACAGGTAAACATGAACACACTCCTACAACACACATTCTGGTAGTGTCCTCCATACTGAGTTTTTTTTAATGAGTTATTAAAAAGTGGACTATATACACACTTCCATATACATGCAAAGATGCTATAAAATTCATACATATACATTGTACAATGAATACATGTTTATACTCAAAAAGACCATTCAATAAACATTCTTCAATGGAAATAGCGTATGTCCATTTTATTTGTGTACTTCATTATCCTTCCACTGATGAATTTCACACACACATATGTGGTCTTTTACATCCAGTGGGCCTTGAAAGTTGGACAGTAAGCAGCAGGTTGTCCATAACTGGTTGACAGAACCTGAAAGAGTAAGAAGAAGTACTGTGTCCCAGATGTGTTGTTCCTTTATTCACCTGATGGCTCTCTCCATTAGTATTCTTAGATGGACAACCCTGTGAATATTGGAGTGTTATTGAAGGTGGAGAGAGCACTGGTTATTCACTCCCCCCACCGACAATTGCTGCCGGACCTGAGACTCGAACCTACGACCTTGTGTGCAAAATCAGGTAATACCTGTTCGTTCTCTCCGCAGGGCTGGAAAATACAGAAATAAAAAGAATCTAAGGAGCATTACAAACACTCTTTGTCTACATGTTTTTACATGTAAATATATTTAAAGGAATTCAACTTTGTTATATTTGGTATCATATTCTCTCCATTCCACAAAGGTCCTTGAGCAAGCAGCATCGATCACGGTGAAGGAGAAAGTCAAAAGGCACTTCCTGTAAATAAGTTCCATTACAACACAATTTCTTGGTTTTACTCGCCTGTATTTTCTCTTTCAGCTTCTACTTACCTCTCACTGTAATTTCAGAGAATGGGAGCACTATCATTGTGGAGATGAAGACTGGGCTCTGCATACATCGAAGAGCAGCAAGGAGCTCCACAAACTACTCTTCACACTCCATCACTGGAGTTGAGTTTTCTCCCCAAGCAGTTCTGTCGCGTGATCAAACCAGCAGACCAGAAGTGGATAGCTCAGTGTCTTTATGACAGCACGGGGCGACTGAAGCAGCAGTTTTACCAAAACTGGTTTCATCCACCAAGTCCCAGCAAGCCTTCTACTTCACCGCCTGATCCAAGCAGTTACTTCAGGCAGCGGATGTTTCTGTGGGCCCCTATGAGGATGTGGAGTATTCCTCTGAAATGCACACAGTGCAATAGGAAGATGCACCATTCAGGTATCTACACTAAAGTGAGGGAAGTCATTGATGCTGACTCCAGATATTACTTAATTGGAGCAGACTACCCTCGCTGCAGTAAGTGCATGATTCCTGTCTGCCCTTGGAGTTCAGAGATGCTTAAACAACTGGATCCCTCCCACAGAAATAAATTCCCTGCTGTTCTCACCACTCACCTCGCCCTTGACAGGAAGTGTGTGACCTTGTTGAAGCCTAGAACTGCAGGAAACAGCTCCAGTTTGTCACGTCCTCACCAGTCTAGGGTTGGCAAGGCCGGTGACGAGATTAAAAAGAAATTTTTAGAAAATCGAACAAAGTAAAAACATTCAAAAGAAAAACAGAAGTCTTCCCTAGCTCCCTAGCTAGACAAACCAGGAGAAAACGAAATTCACAAATTAAAAGGCAATCCCCAACCTACTGCTTCAGGAATAATGAAATATTTACAGATATTTTCAATATCAAGTCAACAACACCGTCGTTTAACATTTCACAACCAACGTTGTCAGAGGATGGCACGACACCTGACCCAACTGGAAGTGGTTTATGAGCAGCCACCACCTTTTTCCCCCCTACCTCTGGCACAGTGGTTTGAGACCGACCATGCCAATGAAATTCTGGGTCACCTTGACGAGCTAAAGGGTGTTATAACGTCAACATATGTTAGCATCCTGAAGCTTGATTCTACAAAAAAGTAAGAGTGTGTGTATATATATATGAGCCAAATGCATGTATACTTATATTGATCTTCAGTGATTATACTTGATGTGTTTATGTATTTATATAGATCACTAAAAAGCTTGCTGGTGGCATTGCGGACACTGCTACCAGGATGACCAACGTTGGCAATGAGTTTGGCCAAGTCCTAAACTGTGTCCTAACAACTGGTGAGGGAGCCGGTCTGGATGACTTGCGTCAGGACATCGTGAAGCGATATTTGTTTGATGATTAAAATTTAAATCTAAGAAAATGCATAAGTTGTCTCCTTGATTCTCATTGGTGTAGGTGTGACTCCAGTTCTTACCTGATGTCGACCATGGAAGGGTACAGTGCGTCTTGATGTCTTCCACTTCATGCGACGGATCACTGCTGGTCTTACAACGGAGCACCATCCACTGTATGGCACTTTCTGCTCCAAGTTGTCCAGCTGTAGCTTTGAATGGGACAAGGATGACATCGCTTGGCTTAAAGAGACGAAAAAGACAAATGGTTGGGAATAGTTTGGCTGTCTGATCGCTGGCAGCTACGGCCACGACTGCCCCCTATTGATGTGCATCAATGGACATGGCCTTATTCCTCTTGTTCTTATAAAAGAACAAATGACCGTCATTTATGTCAGGGGGCGAGGCATGAATACAATATGTACACATCCCTCCAGAAGCAGTACCACCGGATGCAAATACTGCTTCCTCAAGCCAAGGCGCAAGATGCAACACAAAGCTTGCTCGTTCTGAAAAATGCAAAGGCGAGAGGAGGGATGGAAGCGTCAAGACGTAGAGTGGTCTTATATGACG